>NC_141311.1:1237500-1242500 GCF_037954325.1 Fistularia commersonii
TTATTATTGCTGATAATATTCTAATATTATTATTATCAGAATTATTATTATTGTTGCTGATGTAAATATTATTACTACTGATAATGATAATTCCTCTCTGATTATTATTATTTTATTACTATTATTGTTGTTGTTGTCATCGTTAATAATAATACTAATAATCGTGATCATTCTATTCTATTTTATTCTATTATTGTTGTTGTTGATATAATTACATTACTGATCATAATAATTCCTCTATTCTTGTTATTATTTTTGTTGTTATTAAAATTATTATTGTCGTTGCTGTTGTTAATAATAGTACTAATAATTGTGATTAATTCTATTCTATTCTATTCTATTCTATTCTATTCTATTCTATTCTATTCTATTCTATTGTTATTGTTGTTGTTGTTGTCTGATTATGATAATAATAATGCTCATTTCGAGGCAGTAATGAGGGGTTACGAGGCGTTTATTTCCCTCTGGCGAATCTTAAGGGAGATGCCAAAATATTAGATCCGCCCCTTAGATGTAAAAAAAAAAAAAAAAAAGAACAGGTCAGCACTAAAAACCGCATCCTCAGTAACACCCAGGCTGTCAGCGCCTCCCCGACATACTCAGTCAAAACAGATGATTATTGTCTGGCGGGAGGGAGGATGAAGCCAGAGCGTGATTTAGATTGGATTTCTGAACCGTCGCGTCCACATCCTCCCCATCTTGAACGCGAGCGTCCGTGGCAACACAACTTTCGGTTCTTTTCCGCCGACCTCTTGTCACTCCCTTCCCTCCGGCGTCCCCCTCCGGTTTGGCCGGGCTACAGTTCCCAGCGACTCCCACGCTGGAGCGAGTTTGCCGTGGGACTCCTGTGTAGCCGGTTGTCCAAACATACAAGGGAGGAGATAAAGGAACGCCGGGCGCACGTACGGGGGTGAAAGATCTGCCGACGATAAAGCGGTTCGCGTCGCTTTTTTTTTTTCGAGGTTAAATATACTCTGGTAATGAGCGGTTAGTTCCCGCATGGGAACGGTCCACCTCCCGGTTTCAATGAATCCGACATTGTTTCGTGCTCCCGCTGCCAAAAAATGCACCAGATAAGATGGCTGGGAGCGATTTGGAATGTGCGAGCGCAGAACATGTGTATTAGCCGCATCCCGTAAGTGAACGCAGCCGGCCGCGGTCTCATGAGAGGATGTTTTATTCGGTGCGACATATTTAGATGACCCTCAACCCTCCTCCTCCTCCCCGTCTTTCTTCTGAATATCTCCCTTTTGTTTCCGGCTCCCGGCGTTCCCAGAGCCGGGAGGGACGATCGCGTCCACCTGCGGTCGCGACGCGATCGTCCGGTTTGTCCGACGGCGACCCCGCGGGGTCAAAGGTCAGCCGGCCGGGTCCGAGCCCGGGTGGGTCGCGGGATTTAAAAGGTTAGGGGGGCGTCGGGACGGGGACGGGGTCGGGGCCGGTCCGACATCACAAGGTTCGGCTCAGCGCGCCGAGAACCCGTCGGTAGGGAGAAGGAGGCGGAAAGTAAAGAAGGCCGATGAGATACCACCTGTTTATTTTTCTGCTTTTCTTTCCCAAGCTTGTTATTGTTCCTCATTTCCTGCCGGACGAAGAGTAAATAATTCATGAGCGTACATGTAGCGACACAGAAAAAACCCCCTCCGCCCCCCTCCAGACGTACTCGAAATTTGGCCCGGCTTTCAAAGCTCTTCCCAGTGTGACTCGCCTCCGAACGATGCGGAGAAAAAATAAACAAAAAAAGCCAAAAATGCCCCCGATCCAACCCCGCCATGACATTCTGCATGGAAAAAAAAGAGTGAGATATTCCACGGCGCGCGTGACGCCGCAGCCGGAGGACAATCCCTGCCTTCAAGCCGGACTCCCGGAGGAGAGGCGGCTCGCCAATCGTCTCGATTGTTTCTTCCCTCCCACTCGGCGAGCGTGTGGATCTTTAAAAGAAAAAAAGCGTCGGAAATCTCTTCTAATCACATCAGGGAGCTTAAGGAACGCAGTCGGGGGGAGAAGCTCTCCGTAGGAAACCGCCTCGGACGCATCACGCAAATTCACCTCCGGTCCCGCTAATCCCGTTGACTACCTCGCTTCGGGTTCGCGAAGGGGGAATTCTTCAGAATTCACACGGGATTTTCCGGGTCCGACCTCTCGGGTCCGTCCTCGCGTCGCGGACGACTCTCGGGTGTTTCGGGGATGCAGCTCCCTGTTGGAAAGATTTTGCACACTATGCAGTGTGTGTATGTGTGTACGTTTGTGTATGTCTTTGTCAAAAAAAAAACAACAACTTACTGTTCTGTATATTTCCCGTGCATCTTGTATTTGCAAGTGTATTTGCAGTCCTTATGTCCTCTATTGTAAATCGCTTTGGATAAAAGCGTCTGCCAAATGTAATGTAATGTAATGTAATGCAATGTAATATACTGTAATATACTGCTCAAAAAAATGGCGTCGGGCGCGTTCACTCCTGGCATCGGCGAGCGTGCGAGTCAGCGTATTCGTCAATACCTGCAACGTATAGAGAGGGAAAAACCCCAAAACGCACGACGACCCCAAGCCGAGCCCCCGGGCGGCGGCGGCGGCGTCCGGCGAGCGGCGCTGACCTCGCTCTCCCTAAACCCTGCAGGAATGCATGGATTTGAGTGAGTGCTGTAACCAGAGAGCTGCCTCTCCTATCTTTAAGCCCATAATGGAGGCACTTCCTGTTGGTAATCGGCGTGTTGTGATCTCCCTCCGTCTTGGGATTTTGACACTTCATTTTAAATCCCGGGAGGAGGGGGTGTTATTATGGTTCTGGTCTGTGTACCATAATGACAGTACCGGCACGCATCAAAGGGTCGGGTACCGGAAAATGTTTTTTTTCTTCGTCGTCGATCTCACAACGGACCTTTGTGAGCGCTCGCACGCTCACAGCGCCCGCTACGTCGTCACCGATGGAGTGTATGGATCACACCTTTTTTGCCCTGTGAGCTACTTTTCAAAGAGCCATTCAGTCAAGAAAACATACAATCCTTTTGAAATTTAAAATCAATTAAAACGGCATTTGCCTTTTTTTTTTTTTTGGCTTTATGCTATGTATTATGTGCTTAGATTTTTTTTGGATCAACAAACAGCTGCGACCACAACACAATGACATGCAACCAAAATATTTCCAACTACGAGGGAAAGACGTCGGGTCGAAGGTTATTTTAAGCAAAATACTAAAATAATGCGAAATAATGTCTATAATGTCTAAGGAAACACTAAAATAACACATCCTAGATCTGAACGAATGAAATATTCCTATGAAATATTTTGTTCTTTACATAGCTGAAGGTGCCGCTGACAAAATCACACAAAAATGATGAATGGAAATAAAACTGGAGGTCTGGATTTGGAGTCGCACTCAAAATGAAAGTGAAAAAACACACGACGGGCTGAATGTCCTTAAAATAAGTCCAAATGAATCAGCGTTGCTTCCTAAGTGGACAGTTTGATTGACTTGGAGCTACATTGTGTTGTGAAAGTGTTTTTAAAAAGCTGAACTTAAATTATCCACCGAAAATGCCGTCCTCTCTCTTTGTGCCGACATTATTTTTCGGAGCATTTTGAAAGCTCAGAAAAAAACCAGGGCCGTCCGGACCGCCGTGATTTTCGTCCCTTCACTTTTCTCCGGAGGAATTCCTGTCATAATCCCGAAACGGCGCCCTTGGGAGGGGCAACGGTAGATTGACGGATCAAGCAAATGCACTTTGAATGAAAAATTTCTGGTTTCTGGCTGGATTGGACTCACGTTTGACCCTTCCTTTAGAAGAACGCTGCAGCTGTATCCCCATTTACCGGCTGAAACCGACCCGGAAAACAAAATAGCTGCCGATTCCGGGGTCTTGTAAAGTCGGCGTCTGACGTAGCTGCAGGAGGTCGGTCCGCCGCCGCGCGAACGCAACCCAACGATCGCAATTACATCTTTTAACAAGCTGCTTCCGGAGCAGCTAGCCGAGAGGGGGTTCGCTAATCGCTAAACGGCATCGCGGCGCGGCCCGTAAACCCGGCGAGGCGGGTTGCTATAGGAACCGATCTGTGTTGAGGGAAAATTCATTTAGCGGTTCCTCACGCCGCTATTCCCTTCGCGCGCGCGTCCGAACCTCGGCCTTCGAGCGCAGAAATCTCCCCGATCCCGCCCCGCCTTCTCAGATACGCATCACCGCCCGGAGTCTCCTCGCCGTCTTGCGGAAGCCGGCGGCGAGTGACAGACACGCGGGGAAATAAAGAAGCGAAAGCTCCATCTGACAAGCCGATTGGGATAATTATGGGCTTACAGGCCCCTGATATTTCTGAGGACAGCTTTGTCCGCCTCTGCTGAAAACCCTGCTCGTCTCTCACGCCGCCGCATAAAGGCGACCCCTCGCCGGGGCCGCCGGGCGCTGAGTGATCCCCCTTTTTACCGTTTGTTATGCTATAAGAGCCCGTCTCCTCTTTATATATGTTTTTGTATTTGTGCGACGTTGCTCTAAAAGTCACAGATGATTCACTAAGCCAACAATTGATGCTAAACCCATTAAATTCGCCGATGTTTATTATGACTGCGTCCCTGTATATGTTTTATTCCTTCTGTCCCGTGGCCAGATTCATGTAACGCAATCCTCCCCGGTTATTTTCCCACTGGCACCGACAGAACGCTCGCGTCGCTGCCAGTTTACTGCACAGGTTCCGCACACAGACGTCTGCAAAGTCAGGGAAAGTGGAGGGGGGACGGCGGGACGGACGAACGGACGGACGCGGTGGGAGTTCCCGTAGCGTCGAGGGAAAGCGGGGGGGGGGGGGGGGGGGGGATTTGGGGGCGACCGGGAGGGGAGGGGGGTTCGGACCACCACCAGAGAGCCGGGGAGACCCCTGTCTTCCTCCGTGCCGGTTCCCACCGCTCCCAACATGGCACACATATGTTTAAAAGGTCACGTCTTGATAGACAACAGAGCACCGGCAATTAAACTGCTATTTCTCAGTCGCTGGAAGTCCCCTGTTTTCTGTGT
>NC_141311.1:1247500-1260000 GCF_037954325.1 Fistularia commersonii
CGCAACAAGTGCAGAACGGTGCGGAGAGTGCGGGGTTGCGGGGAGGGGAGGGGGGGTCCACCGCACCGCACCGGAAACACGACTCACAAACATCCGGGATGCAAATTAGAAACACCTTGACGCAGGTGGTTTGGAGGAGACGCGCGGATTCCTGGCGCTTCTGCGGTTCCTCCGCTCCAGCTCATGATCCAAGCGCTGGAGAAACATCTCTAACCCCCTCCGATCTTCTCTCTTCTCTCTCTCTGATTTCTCCGCACCCCCTCCTGAAGGAAGTGGAGTTTCCCCAGGAGCTCATCGACCGGCTGTCCCACAGCGAAATCCACAGCATCAGCGACCTCCAGCGGCTACTGGAGATTGACTCCATAGGTAAAACCCACGGCCTCTCCGAGCTCCAGGGAGATGTTCTCCTGAGGTGGAACTGAGAAGCTGTAGCTCTCTCTCTCTCTCACACACACACACACACAGCTTGATTTAAAGGAAACATTTTGTTCTCCTCAACCGCCGTCGCTGAGTGGAGATCTTCATGCTGAGGGGGGAGGAGATGCCATACCTGAGGGTTTAGTTCATGCAATGCCCTGAGAGGAGTCTCTGTTGCTTTGGAGCTCCAAACACACACACACACACACACACACACACACACACACACACACACACACTTAGTCAGCTCCTGGAAGCAGGCTGGAGAGACATGCCCGTGATTACAGCACCCCGACCCCCGTGCCAAATTTAGCTCCCACGTTGGAGATGAAGCGGTCACCGTGACAGATGTGACGGCTCCGCTTCCACTAGCCTTTAGCCGCAAAACTTGGCCGCTGTTACCGCAGCAACGGGGGGGCGGAAGGGGGGGGGGGGGGGGTCGCGGCTTAATTCTGCGGCCGGCGTGCCTGGGACCGGGTCGGGTTACCGCCGAGAAACCGTTAGCCTGCGCACGACGGCGGCGTAACACATGGCGGTCGCTCCTCATTAGCCGCCAGATCTGAGCCGCCGTTAGCTCGCACCGATAGCTTTCTATTAGCGGCCGCTGTGTTTTACCCTGTTGAATCCCACCGACCTGTGACCCCCCCCCCCCCCCCCCCCCCCTCCTCCTCCTCCTCCGCGAGCCCAGAATAGATCCGGGCGGCGCTTTTTTAGCACGAGGCGAGTTGTTTGTAATCGAATTAACGTGTCTTTCTTCAAACTGGAATGCGTCTCGGGTAACAGAAGCGAGCCGGTTATTATTACGCGAGCCGTGGATGTTACCGTGTTTACGAGGGCGACGCCGGAGACCGGAGGTATTTTTATTGACGCGGAAATGGCTGTTGTGATGTTTTTCGGCATTACAGAAGACGGCCCGTCGCTGGAAGGGGCCTCCGGCTATGCATGTGTGTGTGTGTGTGTGTGTGTTCTAGCAACTGTTTTGCCCGGCGCCTCCTCGCATTCGTCTCCGGGGCCTCAAAGCGAGCGCGCCACGGCGTCCTGGGCTCTGACTGACAGCTGATACGACCCCGTGGAAGCTGGCAGATGGCCGTCCGCCCCCCCGTGTCCCTCCCTGGGCGGCCTCCCGGCCTGCCCGCTCTTATCTTTCCTGCCGAAGGACTTTGACAGAAAAGGGAACCTGACTCTCAGACGGGGCAGAGGTGGAGGAGTATCAGGATTCTGGAGGTTGAATTCCCTCCGCTCTGGCAGAGATGTTGTGCGACCTGCTTTGTTTCCGAGGAGCCGGCGGCCGCTCTTCTCCTCCTCCTCCTCCTCCTCCACGGCTGGAAGGGATTCCTATGACCCTACATTTCCTATAAAAACAATCTTATCTTGTCTTCTCCCAGGGAGGACCTGTTGGCTCCATGACCTACTGCTCTCCCTGCTGCACGCAGCCCACAACAAGGGCAGACTAGACGATTACGCAGGGAGACGGCTCAGGAGTCCAAAACCCCATGAATGAGAGGAGACGTTTCTATCTCCTGAGATGTTTTTTGGAGGAAAAAGTCCTCACGAATGTGAAAATGTCTCCTCGCGCGGGTTGTTTTCGACCCAACATGCGCGCGGCTGGTCGCGGGTCGGCCTCGGGGTCACGGACCGGGTCGGGTTACACCTGAGAAACCGTTAGCCCGCGCTGGATAGCGGGGTAACACGAGGCGGCCGACCGCGGTAAAGCAAAAAAAAAAAAACATGGCCGCCGTGGACCTTCTGGGCACCTGGAACCGGGAGCCGTCCAGAAGCAATAAACTACAAATCCCAGCGTCGACCGATGCGTGGGCGAAAGGAAATCCCGTCCTGTGAGCAGCGGGAGCGCAAAGGAGAGGAATGTGTTTGCTTCTGGCCGGGCTTTACCGCGCCGGGGCCTCCATATGTCACGCAGGAGTGTGTGTGTTTATGCGCGGCGCACAGGTGTGTGATTGTGTTAGCCGTGTGGGCGTGCTCCACCTGTCTGCGTCCACGCCGCCCTCCGGCCCCGCCCGCTCTGCAAACACTTTTTTTTTCTCGCTCTTTGGAAAAAGGGCAGGATCCTGTGAGCGACCTTTATCACTTTACCTCCTCCTCCGGCACTTTTCCGTAATATGGCGGGGCGTGCACCAAAACAAGCCGGGCTTTATCAGATGGTCGCGAAATTAGCTGAGCCGGTCGGATTTAAAATAAGGGGACCGCGGGCGCGCGGGCGTCAACGCTTGTACTTTTCCGAGCCGAGAGGGTAAACACATCGTGGGTAAACGCGCCAAACCGCCAATTAGCGCTGACTCGCTTCCGTCCAGATTCGTGCGAAGTTTTTAACGACATGACGTCACCCGAATGCGAGGCGTTCCGCGCGCGGCTACCGTCTCGTCGCGGTCACGTGACTAACCATCGGCGTGTTAGTTGTCCGTAAAACTGACGCTGCAACGGCGGAACGGGTTTATGGCCGCGTGACGGCATTAACGTCCCTGCCTTTTTCCTTTCTCTCCCTGGAGGTACGGGAAACGATGTTATTGAGGGGCCCAAGCACCACAAGCACCACAACCACCACAAGAACTTCTCCCGTCACCCCGGCCAGTACGGCGACCTGAAGAGCTCGCAGCTGCACGGCCGGCGCAAGAGGAGCATCGGTGAGAACGACGGGCGAGCGCGGTCGCGCCGGAGGTGGCGTCACGCCGACGGCGTTCGACGCGGCGTGCATCACAACTTGGCACGACATGCTAGGCTGTTTATAATGTTCTTATAATAGCTCTTTAACCCGCCCGCCCGCCCACATGCAAGCTGCCAAGAGATGAGACCGATCGCTTTACGCTCGTGTCAACAAAGCTAACATTTAGTGGCTTTCTTAATGGACGCGTCCGCGCGGCGTTTCACGGCAATCTGCGAATCCTCCAGATTGGTGAGCGGGTTCAAGGGGGACGTCCGCCACGGAGGTTTTTAATTGGCCAAAGGCTCGGGAGATCTGAGCCACGCGTCGGAGGGAAGGAAATGTATCCTTGAGCATGGAAATTCCTGGCATTCAGCGGTTCGTGTTGCAGCTCGTCTCAGATTTCTTCATAAAATGTCACGCGGCGCAATATCTGATGAAGGTGCGGGGCAGCGCCGCCAAGAGCGACCTCGCGCTTTGCGGCGTTCAAAGATAAGCCGAGCCTCCGTTCTGGCCCTGACGAAAAAAAAAACCAAAACATTGACGTCGTGTTGCGTGTTTCAACTTTGCCACAAAAATGCATGTCGTCGTTTAAAAACAACACGAAGCCCGCGATGAAAGCCGCTAACGGTCGTGTTTTGGTTTCGGAGCGGCTTCTTCTGAAGCTAGGTGAAAGGATCGCCATGACGACAGAATCCCGACGCGCTCGCATTCAAACGAACCTTTCCCCCCCGACAGTTGAGGAAGCGCTCCCGGCGGTGTGCAAGACGCGGACGGTGATCTACGAGATCCCCAGGAGCCAGGTGGACCCCACGTCCGCCAACTTCCTGATATGGCCGCCCTGTGTGGAGGTGAAGCGCTGCACGGGCTGCTGCAACACCAGCAACATGCGCTGCCACCCGTCCCGCAAGCACCACCGCACCGTTAAGGTAAGTCCAGCATTCGCGCCCGCCGTGCATTCATGAGGCTAGCTGCAGTTGTCTCATCATCACACACACACACACACACACACACACATCAGGTAAGTTGCTCACATGAGAGAAAGCCGTCCACTTGACGCTCTTTATCAGTCAGGACAGCGACGGGGGGGTTGGAGGGGGATTCCTGCCGAAAGAGCGGCAGAAAAACAACTTCCCGTGTCTTGAGAATGTTTGGCTCCAGGTTTGCTCTCCTGGACGGTTCCCGGGAAGCGCCTTCGGCATCGGAGGCACGAAACCTTCTGTTCAGGATCAGAGGAGACGGGTCGATATTTCCGCTGTATTTACACTGCAGCCTGTTAGCGGCGCGGCGCGGCGTGCAGCTATGGCAGGTATGCGCTCTGTTTGGTACGAGCGCCGGGCGACCAGGAGAGGCCCGCCATCGTCGAGATCCGGCTTCGGCCGCCGGTTCATGCAGGGTCTGCGGAAGAAAAAAGCAAAACGAAAAAAAAACAAAAAACCTCACCTGCTGCGGCCAGAGATTTTAATATGGATACGAAGACGGTCTGCAGCTTTTATCTCGGAGAAGAAGTGCCAGGGAACGTTTTTTTTTTTCTTTTACGGTCAGAAATGCTGACTCATAAAGCGCTAAGAGAGTCCAGCTTTAATAGACACACAGCGGCCCTCTGTGTGTGTGTGTGTGTGTGTGTGTGTGTGTCCATTGTTGTGAATAGCAGCTCTGTGTGCGCTGGCGGAGCCACGGGGCCGAGAGGACACGGACGCTCCGGTATCCGCGGAATGCCGCCGTCCACGCCGCTTTTGTCTGACGGAATGAGCTCGCGAGGCCGATGGACTCGCTTTTTCCGCGTGGCGTTGCGTCCCCTGGAAAGGTCGAAGGTCGCGCCTCCCCCGGGTCAGGAGGCTGAATGGCGGTTCCTTCAGGGAGCTAAAAGCGTCGCACCGACCCATTTCGGGGAAAAGAACCCATCGCCTTGTTTCTTTCCGTCCTTCCAGAGCTCCCATCCTGCTTTCAGAACAATCCCAGCTGGTTTCTGCAGGGCCTCCAGCATGATCCGGGTCCGGGTCCGGGTCCGGGTCCGGGTCCGGGTCCGGGTCCGGGTCCGCATCCCAGAACCGCTATCTTTGCCTTCCCGGGCTTTCCTCTCCACTCCTTCATGCTCTGGCGTTTCTCTCACCGAAACACCGTTGCCACGCCGGCGTTGCGTGTGATCCCCTTCTTCCTGCATGTGTGTGTGTGTGTGTGTGTGTGTGTGTGTGTGTGTGTGTGTGTGTGTGTGTGTGTGTGTCCAGATAAGCCGTTTGGGGTTTATTCCAAAATCCTTAATGAAAAGTAAAGATTTAATGAGACGGTCCGGGATGCGGACGGACGGCCTTCTGACAGGATGCAGACCCAAACACATTTCATAACCGGCAGATTATTTCATGTTCAGGCTCGATATCTGCAGAATTCCTTTACCTCCCTTTGCACTTTGCACCTCTGACTCCCCGATGGCAGCGTCTTGGCTCCTTCCTTTTCCCCCTCCTGACGTCTCGCATCCCTTTTTTTTTAATATCCCGGACGGCTCTGCAGGGCGTCCGGCCCAGACACGCCGAGAATGCAAAGCAATAGAAATTAATTTTAGCGTGCGTTTGCGCTGCAAGGCGGCAGTCGGGCCGCCGCCGGCGAAAGGTCGTCGGTCGGTTCCCCCGCGCTCGCCGGAGTCGCCTCGGGAACCGGTCGGCCGCCGTTGCCGTGCGTGTGAATGCTACGCTTTAGCGCGCAGGCGGGAATACAACCGACAACCTCCCGCTCCAGAGGGACGCCGAAGTTTTCGAACTTCTGTTCGGGGGTGCAGGGTCAGGAGTTTTAGACCGATGCTAACAAAGAGCCGCCCCACTTTTTTAGCATTGGAGGAAAATCAGGAGGCGGCCATTATAAGGTGGCTTAATCGGAACATTATGGTCTGTCTTGGCAACAATAAAGCGAGGCTAATGGCCCTGGAAGTGCATGTACCGGCGTTTTGCAGAGGTCTGAGTGGGTCATCAGTGCACATCTGTGTAAACCTAAGAAGGAGATTGTTTGCATCTGTGTGTGTGTGTGTGATGGAGTGCACTCTATGCAATGCTACATAAACTCCCCCACCGCAGCGCGGGGCATGGGGGGGGGGGGGGGCATTTGTGTGAAGCGGCAGCGAGAGGAAGACGGCCGCAGAGTAATGAAGTGTTGATGGCTGCTGGATCAAAGTGGGGGTTGACAGAGGCCAGGCGGATACAGCCACAGCGCTGAGTGTGGGGGTCCACACATCTCCGACACACACACACACACACACACACACACACAAGCGGTTACCTCAGCCACTGCGGGTCAGATCCGGGTGCAGGGTGGGGGGGCAGCAGTAGCCATGCGGTTGTGTGGGACCCTGACTTACGGGGTGTTTCATAAATAAAAGACAGTGTGACGGTGATACAGTGATCATGATTTATGAATAGCTAAGGGGTCCTCAGCTGGATTAAGAGGGGGGGGGGTGGAGGGGGGGGGGGGATAAGGGGGGCCTCCCCGTTTGAAGTCACTTGCAGCTGTGAATTATTTTCCCTTTGATTCACTCGGCTTTCGGAGTGGATGAAGAAGGGTGAGGGAGTTTGTATGTGTGTGTGTGTGTGTGTGTGTGTTATGAGCCCGGCGGGTGGGTGGGGGAGGGAGGGGGGGATCCGGGCGGGTCAGAGACCATGGGAGCATCACGACCAAGTCAGACGGCGGGGAGTTTGGCTACCGCCGCAGCGGCTGGAAGGCATCAGGAAAAAGCAGCAGCCGTGTTTTAATCATATTTTGCATCATTTCTTTTCCTTTTTTTTTTGTCTTCCCTCCCTGGGTTTTCCCTCACTCCTCCTCCTCTCCTGTCCTCCCTTTCACTCTTCCCCTCTGACTTCACCGCCCCCTCCTCCACTTCCTCCACCCTCCCGGAGTCTGATTGTCTGTTATATGAATATCCGCCCCCCCCCCCGCCGCCGTCCATCCCTGCAGGTCACTCTGGACCCGCCGCTCGGCTCGGAGCGTATTTTTCTATTTCCCACCTCTCCGGCGCCCTCGCCTTCCCTTTCGGGCGCGCCGAGGAGGGACGGAGCGAATGGAAAAATTATACATCCCGGGGATTCTTTGATATTCAATATCGCACGACGGTTCTTCGGGTCTCTCCGCACACACTGCGGTCGGGGGTCAGACAGATATTCACATCTGGTTATACACGCCTGTGTGTGTTTTGGGAGGAGTGTGCGCGAGCCCGTCTTTTCTCATATTCCCCCTTGCGCGTATGTGTGTGTGTGTGACTGCAGCAGGTTGATGCCGAGCGTGTGTCGCCTGTCCGCCACATCGCGTGGAAAGCTCCTCCATGTTCAAGTCCGTCCCGTCCTCCAAACACGAACGTCCGCATTGCCGGTGTGTTTTCCTTGGACGGCTCCCGTCTCTCATCAGCGCTCGGCGTCCAGGGAATTCACAATTAACCCGTCGCGGGACGATCGGCTTCAAACGGACACGAAATCGAGGGGGGGGGCCGCACTTCCCGGAGGGAACCCCCCCACCCCCCTTCGTCTTTTTCCTCCCTCGCTACCTCACCCCGACCCGCCGGATCGGATATCATTCCACAGCCACTCAGGGGACTCTTTCTCAGGGCCCGGCTTTCTGGGGAGTTTAGAGCAGCGTGATTTATACAAAGAGCGCGGGGGCCCCTCGCCGTACGATGGGGGTCTCTTTCTGATCTGTGTTTTATGTGGGAAGTCGTTGACTCCGTCGGAGAAAAGCGGCCGGCCTCCTCCGGCACGGGGGCGATAGACGGATTCGATGCCGACGCCGGCCGAGACGTCCACATCCACGCTTGAGAAATAAGCCAAACAGGATGTCGTGGAAAAAAGGGCACGTCTGCAAAAGCCGGCTTTTTTGAGACGCATTGTGGCACACGTATGATTATGAATTGCCAACATGTGTGTGTGTGCGGTTTTTATCCTGCAGGGGAGTGTGTTTTATGCTGCCATTGGAGGCCGGGCCTCTCATGGAGGGGGCCCAGCGCTTTATTTGTCCGTCAATAGCTGCTTGTTTGGCCAAAAGTGTTGCGTTCGTGTGTGTGTGTGTGTGTGTGTGTGTGTGTGTGTGTGTGTGTGTGTGTGTTAGCCAGTAGGACCTCTTTGTTTTCCGGCTCCCTGCCTCTGCAGCCACACAGATTCCTCCGACCCCAGAATAATTTCCAGAGTGCGTATCTCCCATGTCTCCGACCTGCCGCACACACACACACACACACACACACGCGCAAGCTAACTGGGTTTGCAGTTTTAACTTCTCCCCAGTTACAATAAATCATTATTAACTTTTTATCTGTCCCCTTCAAGTGCGTCTCCCCCCGCTGGGTAACCTAGAAACGTCACGTTAATAGGTAACACATGAATGTCATCTGATGCTATTTGTGATGGCCCCCCCCCCCTTCCTTAAATAACCTCTGCTGTTTGCAAACACACTTCCTGCTCCTCCTTCATGTTCTTCACCGCTCTGATCCTTTCACCCATGCTCCGTGTGTGTGTGTGTGTGTGTGCGATAACAGCAAACACCCCACAGCTAAACTAGACACCATTGTTCTGTGTTTGCTCGCCGCATACCTCCTCTGCTTGCTCGCTTTTTTTTTTTTCCACTCCATCCCTCCTTTTTTTTTTTTTTTTTATCGTTTCCACCCCCCCCACTCCGTGTCCAAGGGTCTCAACATCTCCCGGATCGTCCTCGAATCGTGCCTCGACCGCCGAACCCGAGATTATCGGCCAATATCCTCTTTCTGCGCTGGCGGAGCGGAAGCGGCGGGTTATTGCTTCTCCGCTACCTGCCCTCGGCCGTGGGATCAGCGAGGAGGTGGCTAGCGACGCACCTAGCCACCTCCTCGCTCTTACACAATAAGATCATCATAACCTCGACACGTAAGCTTGAATCAACACCGAACCGCGGCTGTTGTGTTAACGGAGAGGGCGTGAGCCGGGACGGCGGCGATGCCGTTCTCGGGTTGGTAGGATCAAATTCGAACCTCCACAAAGTCGCGGGTCGGCATTGATATTTATTGAAAAACATCCATTCAAACATCCACAAAGAAGTGAATATGGGACAACGATACGATACAACAGGGGTGTCGAACTCCCGGCTCGCAAAGCTGAAGGATACCAGGTTTCTGGTTGATACCAGGTTGAACAATAGGTATGTTAACAGTGGTTAATATGTCCTGATTTAACCCGTCCGTCCCACTTGAGAATAGATTTTTCTCCGTGTTGCCCCCGAGCTAAAATGAGTTTGACACCCTGCACGATACATAACTTAATATTGCACACGTGCAAAATCCAAATTCAAATGAAAAAACACACATGAATGGGATTCATATGTTGAATAAAAAGTAAATAAAAATCGTATGCATTCTTGCTTCGATTCCCGGCTCCTCCCGATGTGTTGTTGATGAAGACATCGAACCCAGAACTGCTCCCCTGGAGCCGCTAGCTGGCCGGCGACCACTCGTGGTTCATCCATGATGGGTTAAATGCGGAGAGGAATTTACAAAGTACAATAAATTGAAATTAGAGACAAACATGTCTGTCTTTTACAGATGCAAACAGATATTAGCATACTAGCATACTCTGTTGTCAACAGAGGAGAGGGCGCTTATGGGTCCTGAAGCAAAACACCAGCAGAGCATTCCGGTAGCATTAGCCGTACATGCGCTAATAGCCGTTTTGTACCGAAAATACTTACATCGCGGGCCAAATGTGGCCCGCGGGCCAGAGTTCGACACCTGTGATATAAATTGTGAAGGAATATTAACGCGGTGTAAAAACAGCCTGCGTGTCAGAACAGGGCGGCTGAGTTTAGGTGAGCGTCTGGGGGCCTCCGAGGCGCCGTCTCTTCTGCTGCCAGGGTAAACCCTCCCCACGGGGCCCCGAGGACATGTTCTGCCTCCCGTTCTTCCAGACGCTTTCCCCAACGAACGCCGACGCGACCTTTTTATGAATCGGTTCCCGAAGGAGCGATCTGGCTAAGCGTAACGGCGAAGGTGTCGCCGGCGCTAACTCCCCTCCTCTTTCCTTTCGCAGGTGGCCAAGGTGGAGTACGTAAGACGGAGGCCCAAGCTGAAGGAGGTCTTCGTGCGGTTAGAAGACCACCTGGAGTGTGTGTGCACGTCGCAGCATCACGGCGTGGAGAACTCAGACGCAGAAACAGGTACATCCTTTCACGCGGCGCCGTAAAAGCTAACGCCTCCGGTTCGACCCCCCCCCCCCTCCTTCCTCCCCTCCTTTTCAGTCTGTCTTTCTCGCTCTGCACCGAATGACCCTTTTTTTCCCTCTGCAGCCGCTCCAAGCTGTCAGACACACCTGTCAGGTGGCCGGCGATTGCAAAACTCCGCTCGAGTGTGTGTGTGTGTGTGTGTTTCTGCTCTTGCATGTGTCTTAGAATCTCTCCGTGCTAAGAAAGGGTGTCCAAAGGCTGCTTAGCATGACGGCAGGTGAATCCCCCTCCCCTTCCCGCCCCGTCCTATGCCTTCATCTGAAAGCGTTTCTCTCCCGGGGAGCAGATAAGTCTTGTGATGTGCGCTGATAAGACGTCTGAAAGTATTTATAGTGTGTCATAACTTTACCCTCTGTGCTTCTGTCCCGTCTCTCGCCGTTAATAAACCCTGCTTTCTCGCCTTCTAACCCTCCTTCCTATCCACCCTCCCCGCCTTTGTGTTTTCAGGCCACCATAGAGCTAAGGGTAGAAAAAGGAAACCTAAAAAGCTAAGGCTCAGCAAGGATTTATTGGCGACATAATAAAGTTGAACTCATTGCCCAAAGTCCGCCGAGAGCCGCGGAGGGAACAGGTAGGACTTTGGCACCGCAGCGTCCTCTCACCTCGCCGGTCCAATCAGGACGAGCGCGGGCGCCGTCCAATCACCCGTCACGATCAGCGCACCCCCCCCCCTCCACCCCCTCTCACGTCCCGTCACCACCGCGGCCAATCAGCCGCCGCATGACGATTTTCACGCCGCGTGCACGCAGTTCCACGATCCTTTTTTTTTTTTTTTGTGAAATCACGTGACGGCGTGCATGCACGAGCTGATCGGACGAATCGGACACGCCGCGGGGAATCTAAATTTTGCCTCCTCTCCGTCGCGGACCCGGGAATTTAAGCGAAACTTTCTGACGAAAGCATCTTTTTTTCTTTCTTTTCCGCGACAGAGGACGTGAGGTGAGATCCAGCGGAGCAAAGGGACTCGGGCCGACGGAGGACGCCCACCTGCGGGGAGAACCACCACCGCCACCGACATCTTCGCAAAAATAAAATAAAAAAAAAAAAACAAACAAACTGAGAGACTGAGAAAAAAATAACCAACAAAGATGATAAGATGCCAAAGGTGCTTTTTTTTTTTTTTTTTTTTTTTTTTTTTAAAACACATAACCAGCGCTGAGGACTTCTTCTGCGGAAGGAGGGAGGGCACGACGCCGTGGAGGCCAAAGGGATCCGCGTCGGATGCTTTGAGAGGGTCGGACACAACTCTCGTGGGAACCCCCCCCTTCCCCTCACACACACACACACACACACACACACACACACACACACACACACACACACAACCCTCCACTCCCAAGCAGCAGCGGGAGGCCTCCAGCCGGAGCCACATGAAAGTGCCCTCAAACGACTCTTGCGCACACGGGAAGAAAAACAGAGCGACGTAGGAGAAACAATGGAGGGAGGAAAGGAAAGACGCTGGACTGTGTAATTTCTCCCGAGCGGCGGCGGCGGCGGCGGCGGCGTTGGCGGAGGACGCGCCGCTGAGAGGAACCCCTCCGTGGGCGGCCTGTGACTTTGCCCACTTTGCTGTGTACAGTTACATTTGAAAAGGAGAAGACTGAAGCTACTCACAAACTATTTATACGAGCGGACCTTTTTTTTTTTTTTTTTTTTTTTTTCTTTCCCACCTCATCCCTCCTCCTTTTCCTCCAAAAAAAAAGAGAGAAACCGCGGTCGGGTCATTTTCATCGAGTCGTCATTCTCGTCACGCCACGTGTCTTATTATATTGCAGTATAGCGGAATGGTATCAAGTCTTGTATATGGTTTGGATATATGTGTGCAGGAAGGAGTCGCGGGTTGTCAGTACAGGAAGATGCTTTATTTTTGTTATGAAATATATTATGCTTACTTTTATCCAAGCGGGAGTTACGTTTCGTTTCTCTTTTTCGTTCTTGTCGGGTGCCTGTGTTTTTAACCCGAGTGGGGCGGCGAGCGGGCGGAGGGTTATTTTCTTCCTCGGCGGTCACCAGGAGCGCATCGCCCCGCTCGAACGCGACCGTTCCACTCCGCGCCGCGTCGCCGATAAGTTATTTTTCACCCGATAAAGAAGATGCCCAGCCGCGGCGGGCAAAGAGCGGCGAACGGGACGCCTGGCGTCCGGGAGAACCCACGGACGCCGAAATGCGAAAGCCACGTCCTTCGGGACCCGAACATCAGCTGCTGTATCGC
>NC_141311.1:1265000-1372500 GCF_037954325.1 Fistularia commersonii
CCGGAGGCCCCTCGGGCCCTCCGGCCCTCCGGCATCTTTGATGTGAGGTGAGCGTCGGCGGCTTGTGGAGGAGGGTCGTGACAGCGGGGGAGTCCGGAGGCCTGCGGAGGAACCCTGGCGGAGGCGTCACAGCGGCCCGTCTGTTCTTCCCGTCGCCTCTCAAGGGGGAAAAAAAAAAAGAGCGAAATCCCTTTTGGTTTGGAACCCCATTCATCGCTTCGGGATTCGTATTTACGCGGAAGAGATTTTCTGACACGGATGTAAAGTTTCCCAGGGTTTTATTATTTGCCGATCGAGGTCTTTCCGGGACTCACCTTGAAAATGTGGAGTAATTTCTAGACTTTGAACGACGATATTTGGGGGTTGATGAAGTTCAAGCCACCAAAACATTTACAAACATTTACAAAATTCTGAGGCCGTTCAATTCCGATACAGAAGAAGACAACTTTAAGAATTTTAGTTCGCAGATACGGCTAATTTATGGATTTTTGGGGGCTAACGAGCTTCACGCCGCCAAAACATTCAGGCTCGTCACATCGAATCGATGAAATGACCGTGAAACTTTGAGGCCGTTCAATTCCGACACCGAAGAAGACGACTTTGACGGTTTTAGTGCGGTGACGAGTGAAATAGCGCAAAAACGCGTCGCATTCTCGTTATTTTGCGACAAACCCGGAGCGTCATGTTTACGTCTGCATCAAAATGTACCTTCCGTTACTTCCGGACTATAAGCCGCTACTTTTTTCACCCACTTTGAACACTGCAGTTTAAAGAATGATGCAGCTAATTTATGCAGCTAATTTGGCGCGAACGCGCTTCACGTCACCAAAGCATTTAGCCTCGTCCCATCGGACTCAGGAAATAACCGGGGATTTCTGAGGCCGTTCAATTCAGTCACTGAAAAAGACGACTTACGGTTTTAGTGCGCAGGAGGAAGACCAAGATCAGGACAAAGTTGGGATAGAAAATGGATGGATGGATGGACTTGTCTTATTTATTATTAATCTTTTTCATCGGCCGTGTTACAGGCACTGTTCTGAAAAAAGCATTTTTTTCCCGGTATGTATTTAATCAAAAACTTTGTAAATAAGTGCAGCTCTTATATGTACACAGATTTATTTTGTTATTTTTAGCAGGGTGCGACTTATACTCAGGTGTGCTCGATAGTTCGGACATGACTTCAGTTTGACAGATTAAAGGCTGAACTCCAGATTTTAAGTGATTCAAAAATAGGATGGGATTTTAATTGAATTTTGAGGATAATATTAGCAGGACGCTCAGTGGAGAGACGTGTGAGGCATGTTTCTACATCAAGGGTGCCCAATAAGTCGATTGCGATCTACCGGTTCATCGCAAATGTAGCGTGGGTAGATCGCATGTAATTAAAATATAGATGTCAGCCTATCATCCGTCCTCACCATGAAATGTGTCACTTCATTAACATACAGGGCAGCCAGACTGACGTCGGAGCTTTTCTGACACATGGGTCGCGAAGTGCTTCAAAACTAGCAAGTTAGCCAGTTAGCTCGTACCAATTTATTTCTTTTATACTTAGGGAGCCAGACCAAGGGAGAAGCCTAAAGGGAGGAGGACTTTTTTTTATCTGTCATTGCAAAGTGCATTTGTTTTATCTGCCAGTCTACCATCGCTACGCCCGAGAAGGGAAATGTGGAGCGCCGTTTTTGGTGTCGTAAAAACTACGACATCGACTTCCCTCCGAAAAACGACTAAAATCACACTTATATATGTGAGTCAACCTTTTCCCACATGAAGATCATTAAGTTTTAATACCGTTCTACCACGACTTGTGATCATTCGGAGGTATGCTTGAGGCTAGCTTGCGGTAGCTTCTGTCCAGACTGGACTGATTCCATCCAGAGCAAGTCATTAGAGTAAAAAAAAAAAGTGCAGAATTGTATTGTGCAATATGTGTTCATGCAGTTATGCACGGTATGCCAACAGAATTCTCAATCAAAATCAACTTTATGGACAATATTGCTGTACGTTCACACATACGGAGCATTAAAATAGCATCGCTCTGAGACCCACCGTGCAAAAGCACAAAAAAATTCTAAATCATTCATCCCGGATAACAACAAACAAGTTATACTGAGGTAGATGTTGTAGGGTTTGACATTTTTAAAATTGACTCAAAGAAGCAAAAAGAAGAAAAAAAATGTGATTGCAGTGATGGCAAATGCAATTGCATCAACAATTATTTTTTTGTGTGTGTGTGTGTGTGTGTGTGCTTTCTGAGCTTCCTGACAGTCTGGTGGATGAAGCTGTCCTGTAGTCTGCTGGTCTTATCTTGGACACTCTGCAGTTTCCTTCCTGATGGCAGCAGGTTTGCAGTAGCTGTGAGACGGGTCATAAATAGATAAACACTATAAGGCCAAAAGTATTGTCTTGCCCATCCAAACAATGGGAATCAGGTGTTCCAATCACTTCCACGGCCACAGGTGTAAAAAATCAAGCACCTCGTCATGCAGGCTGTTTTTTTTTTTATAAACATTTGTGAAAGAATGGGTCAGTGGATTCCAGCGTGGACCTGTGATAGGAGGCCACCGGTTGGACAAATCCAGTCGCTCCCAAATATTTTACAGTCAACTGTCTGCCGGATTAGAAGAACACGGAAGTGTTTGGGAACGACAGCAACTCATGTAAACTGAGGGAGCGGGATCAACGGACGCTGAGGCGCACAGCGACAAGAGGTCGGCAACTTTCTGCAGAGTCAGAGGCTACAGACCTCCAAACTTCTTCAGATTAGCCGCAGAAGAGTGCGACGAGAGCTTCATGGAATGGGTTTCCACGGCCGAGCGGCCGCATCCGAGCCTCGCCATGCAAAGCGTGGGATGCAGTGGTGGAAAGCAGGTGGAGAAACCTTCTCTGGAGTGACCAATGTTCTCCATCCGGCCATCTGATGGAGGAGTCTAGGTTTGGTGGTCGCCAAGAGAACGCTACTTGTCTGACTGCATTGTGCCAAGCGTGAAGTTTGGCGGAGGGGGGATTATGGTTTTCAGGAGCTGCGCTTTTTGGCCCTTTAGTTCCAGCGAAACGATCTCTGAAAGCTTCGGCATACCAGGACATTTTGGACAATTCCATGGGAACAGTTCTGGGCCGGACCCTTCCTTTTCCAGTGCACAAAGCAAGCTCCAGAAAGACATGGACGACCGAGTCCGGTGCTGATGAACTCGACGGTCCTGCGCGGCGTCCTGACCTCAACCCCAGAGAACTCCTTTGGGACGAATTTGAACGCCAACATCAGTGTGTAACCTCTGGGGAAAAAAAGGCAAAAATTGCCACAAACACACTCCTGAAACTCTTGGCCAGCCTTCCCATAAGAGCTGGAGGGGATGTGAAGTTCATATGTGGGTCAAGGCAGGTGAGTGAATACTTTTGCCCATATAGTGTGTGTGACTTGGTCATACATGAATGCTGAAATAGTGTGTGCACCCGTGATCTACATTAGATGATGTGTGAATGTTGCATCGGAATCAGAATTGCTTTATTTCACAGAGTCATTTTGCAACTACGAGGAATTTTCTTTGGATGAGGGTATTAAACAGACAACATGTAACGGGCAATAAATAAATGAAAGTGAGATCAGAGGGATTGTGGTTGGTTGTGCAGAAAGGCAAGCTGTGCAAGAGCAGTATCAATCAGGAGGCATTATTGATCAGACGGATGGTGAATGGTTGCAGGTCTCTGTAGGCCAGGGGCGGGCAATTATTTTGGTCGCATCACATTTCTTATTCAATTTTTATGCACGGGCAAAATGGGTATTGTGAAAATTGTACCATTGATAATTGCAATTTAATTTTTTGGGGGCATTTTATCTCAACTTTAAAATCATCAATGATCATACAAGTGTACCGACATTATTTTGTATGTAATCATATTTTTTCATACTCTTGTGCACTCCTTATCTTTCACCTGGTACTTTAGACACTTTATAGCTTATTTGTATTTCTTACCCCCCCCCCCCCCCCTTTTTTTTTTTTTTTATGTTTTTACTTGTAACTCTGGCACCACAATTTCCTTCGGGATGAATAAAGTTGTTCTTATTCTTATGACACGAATGAAAACATAAGAATAATGAAGATGTTTACGGCTGCCGTGTCCTCAAACCTCCGGCGCTGCTCCTCTGGTGGTGGTTTCTCATTAGCGATGGGACGCTGTGCAGAATACGACTGGCCGGGGTCAGGCGGAGCAGCTGCGGCGGCCGTTTCTGCTAAATATATGGTGTAAACGACTTCGGAGGCGAGGGGTCAGCGGAGACCTCTGGCCTCCACCCACACGGAGCTGGATTTGGCGTGTAGTTAACTTTAACCAAACCTGAGTCTCTGCTAATTGCTGGATATTTTAGCATATTTCGATACTTCCAGTTCACTGCAAACAGGAGTTTCGAACGCGCTGATTGCAGTCTGGTGCCTACTGGATCGATTATGGCTACTTTTTTTTTTTCTGTTTTCTATAAGATCTACTCTGTAACTTGAGTGTTTCTTGGTCTGGAGCTCAAACGGTTGAAAAATAGCGAATCTTTCTTCAGAGTCTCATTAGGGGAGCAAAATATGTCCTCACATCGGCGTCCCCGGGGGGGGTAAACACTGATATGTTGAGTTTATATTACCATACGTCTCCTGCAGCTGCATGCCAAGGAGTACATAACAAAAGACATCATTCGCGTTTTTAGCATGTTAGCATGTCCAGTAAACGGCCTTCATTTGTGTATATACAATAATACCTTGACGCGGGATGTTGATTGGTTCGATGGCGGCGCTCGTTACTCCATTTGCTCGTGTGTGAAACTAAATTTCCCCGTTGAAAGAAATCGAAACACCATTTATCCGTCGGAGCCGAGTGGTTTTGTTACCCTGTTTTTAAATCATAAAAAGGCGCTCTCCAGTAACAAATACTGCATAAAAAAAAAAAACGTGATAATAGAATGTAATGAAATAAACAGGTTTGTTATGTTTATTTATCTTGAAGATCAGACAAAAATACCGCCAGCAGAGGATTTTGCTTATTTGGTGCTCCATCTTAACGTACTGTCCACACACTTCAAGCTACAGGGCTATGCTAAATCTGACACTTTTTGTCAGAACTCTTTTAGAAACCGTCCCCGACCGGCTTTCGTCCGACGCACCGAATCCCCGTAAACGTCTCCCACGTTCTCACAGTCTTTGCTCTCCGTCACCGTATCTCGCCCACGACAACTTCTCCACCTCTTCACGGACGAGTCCCCCGACTCGACGCACGGCTGTTTTTCCATGATGTTCTCGGGGCTAGCTAGCAGCAAGCGGCTCGGACAAGTCAATGTTCAGCAGTAAGCTGGACCCTCGCTTTTTGCGGGACTTACCTTCAAACACCCCCCTGCGAAAAGTGAATTTCCGCGAAGTAGAGACGTGATAATTTTGATATTTCCAAATATATGAACCAATGACTAACCTCACTCAACCTTTTACCGACCTCCCTGCATGCGTGTGCTTTCCTGCTGTTTTTTTTTTTTCTTCAGAAACATTGTTCTATTGGCCGTTACTGCTTTATTTCTCGTCCATCAAGTTAAAAAAATGGACCAACTGAACTGTATCGTCATCCTGAACTTGCGACATATTTTGTAGTGTTTGTCACAGCTGCATGTCCTTTCGACTTGACCGGTATCTTCGTCTCAGGGAAGTTCTCGTCCGTCAACGGATCCGAATTGCGGTCTATTAAGACACCGATTTCGTCAGGGGTCGTGTCGGAAAAGCCGTCTTCTCCAAGAAAGTGCTAGCAAAGGAGCGCTCAAAGTTTACTTATTTTTTAAATGAATGAATTCTTTCCTTCTTAGGCTAGAATATGGCTATTTCATCCTGAAAAAAATTCAAATACTGCACAAAAAAAACGATAAATTGAGAGAACCAAATTGGACAAAGGACAAAGTATTTCATTCATTCAGATGTAGGACGTGTCATTTTTGTGTTCTGACTTTTTTTTTTTTTTTTTGAGCAGTTTACAAGGACTCAAATAGACAAAGTCTTTTGCTTGAAAGTAACGGTTTTTTTTTTTTTTTTTTGGAGTTGAAAATGTTTATTGCATGCAGAAATGTCATTTTTTTTTCTCTGCAGCTATTTCTTTATTTAAAAAAAATACAGCATTCATTTTGTGAACATAGCATAAAGGCAAAAAAAAAACATGCTGTGTTAATTCATTTTGATTTTCACAAGGATTGTGCGTTTTCTTTACTGAGTGGCTCTTTGAGTGGTAACGTTTGCCGACCCCTGGTCATTTGAAAAGTATCTCACAAGGATCTATACACTCTATTGGTAATGACGTAGCGGGTGTGTCATTTTAGTGTTCGCTGTGTTTTTTGAGCGGTGCATATTTAGTGCTTTCACAGTGGATCACATTCACCCACAGTGACTGTGCACAGCTTCCGTGCACGGCTTCCGACAGGAGCGGCACGGATCCCCGGGAAACGCCAGCGACTGCAGAATCCGCGGGACTATTTGATAGCCGCTCCGACGAAGGGCGGAGGAGGAATTCTTGTCCGCTGAGCGCGTGGCCTTCTCGCAGGCCCTGGCGGGGTGACAGCCGTGTACGCTGGAGCGTAGGGGTCCGTCGTGATTTACACCGACGACCGGCGAGCCACTTCGAGGAGCAGGTGTTCACATGCGTCTTAGCTCATGGAAAGTGAGTGAGGGGAAGAGTGTGTGTGTGTGTGTGTGGCGAAGGAGGAGGGCGCAGATTTAAACTCGTAAATGCTGCAGTCAAACTGGCACGCGGGTCAGCGAGTTTGCCGACCGCCGCCGGGGCCTGTTTCTCATCCCGCGACAATAACTTTGCCAGGCAGCTTCCACCGGCGCTGGTGGCGGCGATCCCTCCCCGCTGCCGTTATTAGCTTCGGTGGAAGTCATGTCGCAGATATTCAGGTCAGACTCCAAGAAACCACTGAATATAAAACACGGAAGAGCTGATGTGTGTGTTTTTGTGTGTGCGCGCTTCTGCGTTTGCACAAAGAAGTGACGACATCCCTCAAAAAGAAGAGTCTAAAAATATAAAAACGTATAACCAGGAAGCGCGGAGCTGTCGTGAAACCCGAACATCCACGGTGTGTTTTTAGCGGGGAAATATCCAGATGAATTCAAATTGCGTTCTTATTGGCTTTTCATAACCGCAATTTCCAGTAGTTAACTCACACACACACACACTCGTGGAAAGATGGGGAGCTGAGAGGACTGGAAAGTAAACAGTAGCAGAGAACTTTGATACAATGCGGACAAACAAGAAGTTCTTAGTGGATATTGTGATAATGAGCAGAGTCCACAGCCCTGGATGGAAAGCCTCAGATCTTTCTGACCGGAGGGCCCACGAAAATTAAAGTTTAATCTGCTGTTGTTTTTCCCAGCGCTTTGGTTTTAATATGATTCTCGGGGATTCTTGCGCACTAAAGTAATGCACTTCATATTGTCGCGTTGTGAGGCTGATGTGTTGTTCCGTCTCAATTTTAGACGTTCATTATCTGTTCTGTTAATCCCGCACTCAGGGTCGCGGGGAGGCTGGAGCCAATCCCGGTCCAGGGTGAATCCCGCCTCTGGCCCAATGACAGGGCCTCATACTGAGACGCAAGCGTTCACTCATTCATTTTGGGGACACGGAGAGAACATGGAGTCTCTACGGCGAATGATCTCCCGTGGGAATCCAAGTAAGGACCTTTTCTGAGAGGAGGACGCCACAACCAGCAGAACGCCCATCACTGTTGTCTATCACCAGGCAGGAGGTCTGGAGGAAGACCAAAGAGAGGATTTATGGACGTGGTGAGAGAGGATATAATGTTGGTTGGTGTGAGAGAGGAGGATCCAGAGAATAGGGTTAGATGGAGAAGGTGGATTTGCAGTGGAGACCCCTAAAGGGAAAAGCCCAAAGTAGAGGAAGACTTTGTCACAGGGGTGCAGGACATGTATGACCGAGACAAAGTGATAACTGAGACGGTTTGGACATGAACGCTCCTCTGTTCATGTCTAAACCATGGTGAAGATCTGGGTAGAGGGTTGCTGAAGGTGTAGCTGCCAGGCAGGAGGTCTAGAGGAAGACCAAAGAGAAGATCTATCTATGTTTCTCTTCATCGCTGTTTCCCACCGGAGGGCGAGGGTACCAGGAACCTGCCTCCAGCATCTTGGCCCTCGATCCACGGCTTTCCTTGCAAGATTCAAAGCATCTATTGTCCCATGTAAAGTATAGAAATGTTACTGTCCGCAGTGCATTTGGATATGTGCTGATAGGAAGAGTGTAAACATTATATATAAATTATAAGCTGTATAGATCTAAATTATACAGGCGGTCCTCACTTAACGACGACTCGGCGTTACAATGGGCTTTGCGATAATATTGAAATACCCGCATAATGTTCTGGCCGCGGAGCTGTGAGTGAGTTACCTGTGCTTGTAATTGGCTGATATCCATGCAAATATAAATGTTAAAGGAAAAAAAAAAGGTAAAATAAAACGGTACAATTGGCCGACATGTATGCAAATACTGCACGGTAGAAACGGTTTTCCTTAATGACGAACTGGCCTAACGACAACTCTGTGGTTGCGTGAGGACCACCTGGATCGATATAGATGTGACTATGAAGAGTTCCTGAGACTCCCATGATACCTTTTGCTGACCTTCTCAGAGTGTTCTTGCATTTGGGTCAGTTACCTTCCAAAAGTACCATCTTTTTGTTGTCACCGTTTGTTATTCTTGTTTTGGTTGTCTATTCTCACCCCAGTAAAGATGTTGTACAGTGTCAGCGGGGGCATTTTTGATGAGGCAGGCTGCCGATAGGAAGAAACTGTTTTTGCGATGGGTAGTTTTGGTCCCGATGGACCGCAACCTCCTGCCAGAGGGGGTCGTCCAGAGGTGTACGGGTCTAATCACCCTCTGTGGAGCTGCTGATACACCGCATCTTTTGCTATCTTAATGGTCTTTCTGTACCCATATTGATACTGAAATTCTTGCGCCGCAGTGACAAAAGAATCAAAGTTTCTTGTGTTCCTGCAAAGCCTGTACTTTTTTGAGGAGCAGCGGGGAATCCTGCGGCCTTTCCAGAGCGCTAAGGAATCCCCGGCAGGGGGGCCCGAAGCGATAAGTCCAGGCTCACCGCCCTCCTGCTTCTCTTCGCCGCTGCAAATTTCTCACCGTAGCCGTGGCCACTCACACCACGGGGAGGCGGTCGCAGTGAAACCAGTAATTCCTCGTCATCATTCTCCATTGTTGCCCCGCTAACGCCTCGGGCTTCTAATTGACGGACCACCCGCCGTCCTCGGAGGGGGAGGGTCGATAAGTACCTGGAAGATGTCAAATTTTTGCGTCCGTTTGCAAGGAGGAGCTGTTTGTCCTCCGGCGTCACATTGTCCATTGTTGAAGAGGAGTTAATTTTCCTCCGCGGTTTGCAAAGTGCGACCTCGGTTTCTTCTCCCCACCGGCGTAGAAACCTCGGGAATAACGTAATTAAAGCTCCTCTGTCGCCCCCGATCTAATTGCTCTATTATCATTTTACGGCCGCGCCCCCCCGGTGGGATCACGCCGCGCGGCAAAATTAAAAACAACCGCGCGCAACCGCGTCGATGCTAACCGCTAGCAATTAGAAACAGATTGCCGGCAACGAGCTCGTGAGTCGGCCTCAGTCGCTAAACCTCCCCTCCCTCTGCCGGGCATCGTGTTTATCATTTTCCCTTGAAAGAAAAAAAAAAAAAAAAAAAGACCTCCGGGGCTCAAAGCGGCAAGGACGACGCTCAGAGTTCCTCGCTGACGCAATGTTTTGGTTTACCTGCAGTCCTGCGGGCAGGAAGTGAGAATGAGCGCAGTCGGGGGGGAAAAACAGGAAGTGGGAGTAAAATAAACAGAAATGGATGTAGATAGCTGGATCCCCCCCGGAGGCCGGAGGCGTCCGACAGGGGACTTTATTACGGCTCGGGACCCTTTTGATTAAACAAAGGCCGATTTTTAGCTTGCGCGGCGCGCGCTAATTGTGTTTACATGAAAAATACAAACCACATTTGAAACGGCGTGTGAATGCAAGCACTGTGACGCCATTTGAACGGCGCAACTACCTCTTCACCCTCCCCGCTACACAAAATACACACCCCTGGTTCTTTTGCAGAAGGAAGTTGAAGGGTTTAATTTCTCCTCGCCTTCAAAGGCTCGCCGACGTCCAGCGGCGGCGTTTCAGATCACCTCTGGTGCAGGAGATGGGGAGATAGCGTACCTATCCGCCTCCTCATGTTTCCAGATAACCGGCACAACGGGTTCCTTTATGCGGACCTTTTGTTGGCTCTTCCTCCCGCCGGCGGCACGAGCGCGCATTACAACTCGTGGAGCGTGCCGGAGGAAAAATGCTAATTTGATAATTGGATGATTGTAAAAGGGAAAGACCGAGGCGAGGCAGGTGCGGGACGTTAGGTTCGTCAGCCGGGACGAGGAGCGAGGCCACGAGTCTGGCAGAGAATCAGAACTTGCGTCCACTGCAGGTGTGTTTGCGCCGCAAACGGGCTTTTCTGGCGCGAGTCTGATGGAAGACGCCATGCCCGCATCGCTCTTTCTTTCTCTTCATTTCCCTCTCACCCGCTCCCCGCGTTGATCTGCGGCCTGAGATAACGCACAAAGATGTGAAATGAAATCCCTGAATTACTGGCAGCGGCGGCTACATTCTGTTCTCTCTTTTCATCTCCCCCTCCACCACCCGCCCGCGAGCCACGGCTTGACAAGAGGTCTCATCAGGCCCTCGCTGAAGTACAAGAGGCCGGCTGTGGGCGCCGGGCTGAAGAATGGGTGGCGACCCCGCCCACCCCTCCGAACCCCCACCACCCACGGCAGCTGGGTTTCACACACGAGGTAGCATTGCGGGTTTTGATGCGGAGGTAGTTCTCGCCGATGGATTTGGAGACAGATACATACAAGCACAGAGGGCCAGACTTGTATGCCTGTAAATGACTTGTGATTGACAGAGTGAATGTCTCCTCCGGGTTCCTCACAAGGTCCAAACACATGCAGGAGGTTCATTGGAGACCCTCCATTGTCTAGACCAGTGGTCCCCAAACTACGGATGCATTATAATTTTTTTTTTTTCGTTCTGGACGTGTAATCGTGACTTGTACACGCATAGAAGGTAATATTCTATTCCACCCTTCTGCAGTCTGTGCCTTATCTGAACGCCCTCCCTCCAAAAAAAAAAAAAAAAAAAACCATTCTGGACACACCCCTGTCAAATAACACGGAATAACGGTGAAAAGATTAGGTAAGAGAAAAATAGATTCAGAATGCAGGGTATTTAACCTGCAGTGGACAGACGATTATTTTTTTGTTCGATTCAAAGAAAAGGCTGTTTGTCTCATCTGTCAAGACATGAGACAAAGACATTATTCATTAATAACATTATTTATTTTTAGATTTTTTTTTTTTTTTTTTTTCCTGTCAAGATCCCACGCGTGGCTTTCTGGAAAACAAATGTTTAGACACCTCTGCGATCATCACATTTTTGTTATGTATGTTCAAATATGATTGGTTCGAGCGACAGCTGACATAACAAGACTTCTGACCGTGGACGGCGGAAATGAGTTCCTCAGTTCGTGGTCCTGAAGGAGATGTCAGGATTTTCTTATTTCCCACAAAGAGTGTCATTCAGGAAGGGCCGCGACCTCTTCGCCGTCCGTCTCAACACATGGGAAATGTCGCAATCGTCCTCTCGCTGTCACATCCGGTGTGACCGGAGCTGCAGCTTTGTGGTTATTCCACTGAAAACATCTCCAACGTCCTAGACGTCTCCTCTGACTCACAGCTTTCTTCTGCGTTGATTACAATCCACGTCAGCCTGTTGTCGGGTCGGTGGCGTCGCCGTGGAGACCTCTGACCTTTGACCTCTGGTGTTTCGGACAGAACGTGATCGGATACAGGAAGCTCCCTTCCTGTGCGGAGCCTCCATGTTCTCCTCGGCTCTGCGTGGGGTTCCTCAGGGTTCTCTGTGTGAATGGTTGCATGGACCCATGGGACCAGAATGGATCCAGGTCTCCACATGGTTGCTGAGTGGGTGAGTGGGTTGGTGATCAGGTGTGTGTCACTATATAACGCAAAGGGGTGGGTGTGTGTCTATATAATGTGGGTGAGTGGGTGTATGTCTCCATATAACATGAGTGAGTGGGTGATTGGGTGTATGTGTGTGTGTAAGGTGAGTGAGTGGGTGTATGTCTATATAATGTGAGTGAGTGGGTGTATGTCTCTACATCAAATGAGTGGATGGGGGAGTGGGTGTATGTCTCTTTTTAACATGGGTGAGTGGATGAGTGGGTTTATGTCTATATAATGTGAGTGAGTGGGTATATGTCGCTATATAGTGTGGGTGAGTGGATGTATGTCTGTAATGTGAGTCAGTGGGTCTATGTCTCTATATAAAATGAGTGGATGGGTGAGTGGGTGTATTTCTCTATGTAAGGTGAGTGAGTGGGTGAGTGGGTGTATGTCTCTATATAACATGAGTGAGTGGGTGACTGGGTGTATGTGTCTATATAATGTGAGTGAGTGGGTGTCTGTCTCTATATAAAATGAATGAATGGATGGGTGAGTGGATGTATGTCTCTATTTGAGGTGAGTGAGTGGGTGTATGTCGTTATATTTGGCCTGGTGGTCGACTGGTGAACCCCAAGGTTTACGCTCCTGTAACCTGCAGAATAGAGTATGAATGAATGAATGAATGAATGAATTAATGAATGAACGAATCAAACCTGCCCCTCCATCCACCGCTGGCACTTGACTGTTCCTAAAGATCAGACATGCACGGATGCCTGTCCAGTCTCAGATCTTCAGGGCACGTCTCTCCAGTCACAGCGATGCGATCCCTAATAACAACAAACATCTGTGCACACACACACACACACACACACACACAACCACCGCGGAATACCTGGCATACCAGGCTCATCTCTTTAAGCTCCGCCTTTATTTCCCTCTTTGAGGAGCGAGAAGGAGCTGCTGGAAGCTCATCCGGCTCCTTCTTCTGTAAGGTCACCTTTTTTTTTCGTTTTAATGTCGACGATATCCAGGTGATCCTCGCTCAGAGCCGCCGCCGGAGGTTCTGTTTACGCTCGAAGTGGGAAAGGAGGCGAACGCAGCGGAGAATTCCTTTCAGAAGGATAACGCCCCGTCGTGGCGTGTCGGGCAAGCGATGCCCTTCAGCAGGACATTCCTGTCTGGCTCAACTCCTCTTTTCACGCTATTTATGCTCAAATATCTGCGCCGCCGCCGCCGCCGCCGCCGCCGCCGCCATGCAAGTGGCCGGGCCATTCCTCGCTCTCCTGACATGGAAGCCCTGCAGGATCTGGGTAGAAGATAGAAAAAACAACTCATTGTCGCACAAGTGCACAACACGTCCGGAAGACAATGCTAATACTTGTTCCCAAATGTAGCTCCTTAGATGACAACTCAAGTCCTGCACAAAGAGATGGACTGTTCCATGTTCTTCTCGCCGTTAAGAGAAATCAAACCGCAATGTCGAGTTGTCGAGGGCGGGAAAGACGCCAAAGTGAGACGACACGCCGGCCGTTTTCTGGCTAATTCAGGCGTCTCTCAGGCAAAGTGGCCACTTGAGCCTTGTCAGATTGTGTCGAGCGGTCGCTCGGTAACATCCCAGGCTCGCAGGGGAGCAGCGGAAACATATCGGGCCCGCAAATACGCCGGTTAATCACACGCACACACTCGGATGGCGCACGTTGATCCGTTCCCCGTGACCCTGATCGGATTTAGAAGAGCCCGCTTGATATGCGCAAAATTAACTGGGGCCTCACGCCACCGGTATGGCCGGTCTGCAGGACGGAGCCAAAAACGTCCGCTAACGGTCACATGAGTCCCATCCGGAGCCAAGAGATCTTCTTCAAAGGAGCCACAGAAGAAGACTTCAGTCGGGTCCGGCCGAGAAGGGAGGGACTCGCTGCCGAGACGGCGGCAGGAAAGGCCCCTTTGAGAAGATTCCAGAAGAAAAGGGACCGCCGGCGAGCTCTGGGAGGAGGAACTATGAAGGGATTCATTTGGACGTTCACGTGGCGTGATGTTGTTTCAGCGTCATGAAATAGCATCATGAAATGTTCACTCCTTCATTCATTCATTCGTTATCCAAGCACTTATCTTGCTCTCTCTGGGCTTCACCCTCATTCACGCTCTCGTTCCCCCCCTACTGGACGGTTTAGGTACTGCGCCCTAAGCGGAGGTCGGGTTTGTGGCCGTCGCCCTGGACGACCACCGGGATGCTTCGCCTCCCGCGGGCCTCAGTTTTCTTGCGGAACATTTCATTCTTCAAGAACAGCCAGTTCCCTGTCAGATACCTTGACTGGAATCCCAACGCCGCGAGATGTTTGACGCGACGACACCGAAAGCGAACGTGCGACGGTTTTATTCGGACTCGTTGGCAGACGCGTAGCTTAGCGTAGCGCTCGGTTGCAACCGCTTTATTCCTGACGTCGTGTTTCCTCGCCTCCTTCATTTTGCAACACTCGCTTTTATTTCCTCTGGAGGACGTCAGTGAACTCTGGATGACTCACCTCTGCTCCGCTGTCATCGCCTCCGCGAGGCTGTATCTCCCTTCCACTTGGCACCGACGGGTTTGAAGTTGATTTGCGTCCGATGTCTGCACACTGTCAGCCTCCTCCCGCCCACCCAGCGCCGGGACTTCGCTCTTCTTTCCGCTGCGCGATAAACTCTAACGTTACAACACAAAACCAAAACAACGGCCGTGACGATAAAAATCATCTCCCCTCTCGGAGTTTCGGCGCCTCGTCCGAGAAAGTCCGCCTCTCCTTTGGCGTGGAGAAGCTCTTGTTCGCCGTCAGAAAGATCTTTTCCTGTTTTGATTTTCTGACAGAAAAGCTCCAGCAAATGTTTGGATTTTAAGAGGGGAACCTTTTTAGTCAGTGCACCTGAAGCCGGGAGCTTCAGAAAGAACCACCGAAAAAGAAGAAGACACGGACAACATGGAGGTGGAAGCTACCACAGCAATCACGGAGTGATAACCGTGGGCCGTCAGATGGGTTGAAGAGTTTTTATCTTCTCCCTGCACTGCTTCACCGTGTGAAGATCCTCATTAGCCGTTAGCTAAACTGGCCAAAATGTAGATGTTCCTCCGCGAGCCTCGGAGGTCAGAAGAGCTCGGACCTCCTTGTCGCTCCATTTCCCGCCAAGAAAGCAGCGGCCGCTGTTAAGTTTGCAAGACGTACCTGGAAAATGGGTGTGGCCTATGAGCTCCACCAATCACCTTTGAGGGATGGAAGCCTAAAAAGACCCCGCATTGGAGAAGGAGCGCCTATGGTTCCGTCCGATGCACCGAGAACCCGTCGAGTTCCCGGAAAGGTCCACAACCCGGCCCTGGTTCTCAGAGCCGATGGCTTTTCGGGTTTATCCGAGGCTGCGGTCGAAGTACGGGGCCGCGGGCGTAAAGATGTCAACACGTGGAACGCGGCCTCGTCCGTTCCCATGGCGACCGCCCGAAAACATATCAGTCCGCTGGATCACATTTTCCCTTTTCCAGGCTGGTCTTGGCCCACGAGGGACCCTCGCCGCCGCCGCCGCCGCCGCCGCCGTTGCCGCCGTTCTGCTATCGCTTTAACCCCCGGTCCATGTGAGATGCTTGAATTTTCCGAGTCAGAAGACAGAAGATAGCAAGACGTCCACGAATAAATAGACAGCAGGAAGAGAAACAACTGCAACAACATCAGGGATAATGATGGACAACACAAAGGAGCAGGAAGGGGGAAAAATACAAAAATACACAACCAGAACTTTTTTTTTTTTTTTTTTTAATTTGTACTTCCAATTGTACTTGTTTTTAGTTTTATCCACCCACCCTTGTACTTTTTGATTTGATCTCATTTTTTAACTTGTCTCGAGTTTTATCTACTGCTTCCGTACTGTCTTTAATTTAATCTCATTTTCACCTGTTTTTAGTTTATCTACTGTTTTTTAATTTGATCTCACTATATTGTTGTGCTGTGCTCTGCTTGCTTGTAAACTTGTCGACCTCGGTGGTCTTACAAGTATAAATAAAGGTTTGAATTGAATTGAAACGACAATATCAATAAAGCGACAACAGCAATGACAGGAATAAAACAAAAGAACAAAAATAGGTAGGATCTTCACGTCACCATACAGCTGTGAAGTCACGCTTATTATAATAAAATGTTTTATTTAAGGTCTTCCTCAGCTATCATTCTACCGTTATTCTTCTAATCCTGCAGGTGTGTGTCTGTGTGCGGTGTAATCCTGCAGGACTAACCCCGGGATCGCCCTGCAAATGCAGCAGAGCTGTCCTCGGTAGCCTAATTGCTGTTTTGATAGCACCCGATAGCATCTCAGACATCTCTCTTGCAGTCATGGTCCAAGACGTTCTATCTACATGGACGTCGGCCAGGGCCCGGGTGTCGGCGGCGGCGCCAATTTTTGTTTCACTTTTGTTTAAACCCGTCTCGTATTTATGTTCCCGCTTGATACTCTCGCTTTAAAGTGAGGCGACGCACAAGTCGGGTTTTCCAGCGCGGGTTTCCTGTGTTTGGAGAAGAGGGGGGGTCAAGAGGACCGACCAGGCTGGAAAGAGCGGAGGTTAATTGGGGGTCGGATCGGAGGATGCACCTCCCGGTCCGAGGCGGCGATGGGGGGGTCGGGGGCGGGGCGGACAAACGACCTTTCCTGGACTCGAACCCGAGACCGTCCGGGGCGACGCGGCTGTAACGCGACCCCGGAATAACAAAGTCAGTTGAGCCGTGAACACACACTCCGTCGCCTCTTCCACAGACTATACAAACAAGATAGCGCCCGGCTTATCTTTCCCCCCTCCGAACATCAGCGCAACTCAGGCGACGACCACGGCAACGGTATCTCCAGAAAGAGTCGCGTTATCGCGGCCGACGCGCAGATTGCCGCCTCCCGGCTCGCGGGAAGTGGCGAGGTGTCGGAGTCCCTTTAAGAGGCGACACAAAAGACACTTTTGTGCGCAACAAAGGTGGGAGCGATGGGGAAGATGAAGCTGTCAAACAAACCCGAGCGCCGCAGGGATGATGGATTCCTCAACCCTTCCCTCGCCCCGTCTTGAGCGGCGATCTATACGTCCCTTCTGGTTTATGTGCTCCCAAAAGATAAATGACGGGACGTGGATTCGGCCGAGGAGACGATTAGACGTACTAAATCGATATTTCGGCGTCGGACTGAGTTTTAGATTTGCGGTCGGTGTTCCTGTGCGCTCGATTATAAACACATTTGTTTACTCTTGGTGTAAACTCAAACGCACCCTTCCAGGGTTCACCTCAAATCAAGTATTTGGTGACGGCCGGCATTACCTTGCGCAAAACCGGGTTGCCTGTTCGGCTGTCACTATGGCAACGCTTGTTGATTGAAAGACGCCGTTGCGAAACCCGAGCCGACGATGACATCACAGATGTAAAGATTCTCTGTGTTTGAGATCAAATCAAATTCATTCATTGAGTCGTTCGTTGTCTATCGCCACCTTGGGGGTCCAGAGCCGATCTGTGCTGTCATTGGCCGAGAGCCCATCACATGGTCAAATATGAAGAAATACAACTATTCACCCGTCAAACAGGATCAAGACAACATGGCGTGTTTGAGGAACGTGGAGATCCTGCTCGATGTGACGTCTGACAACCGTCACCGAGCAAAAACTCACCGTTTGACCCGAAAAGTCACAGCAGAAGTGAAATCGTGCAAAACGGGAAGGAGATCTTTGAAACCGAGCGCTCGCCCTTCCTTGGCGACGGGCCTGAGGTCATCCTGCGTTTGGGGAACAAGTTCAGACGTCAATGACCAAAGATTGACCAAAAGTGGGCGTGGCCAACAAACACGTGATGCGGTGAAGATCATAATAAAGATCATAAAGAAGATCTCCCCGCCGCCTTCCCCCACCTTCACCGCTCGCAGTCACGACGTGGATGTTTTTCCAATTCCAGCGCCCCGGCTCGCGTCCAAGTTATGCAGACGGCATTTCCCCCCGCGAAACAATTTTATATCCATCTGTCTGTCTGTAAGGCGCTGCCGGGCCGCTGGGTCTCCATAGGGCGCCGCCATGAGGAGGCAAACACACACCGCGTGAGACGTCAACCAATGGCTGCGCCGCCTTGGAAAGGCAAGATTTGCCTATTCTTGGGTTTGCTTGTCTTCTTTTTTTTTTTGTCGCTCCATAAGTTTCGCATTTGTCAAAACAAGGGAGGAGGTGTAGCGTTACCGTTGGCAACATCCACAAACCTCCCGTACTCCATTTATCGCTTTAACAGTTGCGTTAACATGACCGCCTCCACCCGCGCCGTCGCTCGGCTACGTGCGGTTTGATGATCCGTCTGACGCCGTTTTGTTCGTTGCCGACGAAACCTCCGCCGGAGGAGGAGGAGGATCGGAAACGGTCGACCGTGGCGTCCCATACGTCAGCAGATTTTGAAAGATTTGGAAAAGAAAGGTGGAAAACTGTCATCTCACACCTGCTCACATCTGAAGACCAGTTTTAGAGATTTTACAAAGACTGGGAATCTTACAAGTCAATGTTTACAAGACTGAAACCAGCTTCTTTCAGCAGTTTCTCCCCACCGTGCCATGTTTTCTCCGGGTATCGGTCCCCTTCCTGGTTCTGTCGGAGCTCGTCTATTGGTTGTCGGTCGTGTTACATCACCGTCGGGAGGTCGAGCAATTGTTGGAATAGCCAGTGAACCCCTCGCTGCTTCGAACCAATCCGGCGAGGCGCCGTCTTCTCCCGTCCAATCGCAAACGGCCGGGTCTCGACGAGTATTCGATTAAAATCTATTTTATTTGAATCTGTTTGTTTTTAAAATGTCCGGGTGGCAGCCTGCTAGATTGTTTTTCTATTCTATTCTTATAACATCAAAATAAAACGTGTTGAATTTTTTTTGTCGCTCTTCATAAGCGACTACACATACCGGTAAAAGGATTAACAGCACTTTTGGTTTGCTGCCGCTGGATATTTAAAGTTCGGCTTTTATTTTTTTCCGTTAATACAAGAAGGACTCAAATTGACATTGAACATTTTGCTTAAAAGATACTTCAACTTGTTTTTTTTTCAGAGTTCAAAATGTTTTGTTGTATGCTGAAGTGTCATTTCATTTTCTCTGCAGTTGTTTATTGATTTAAAAAAATGCAACTCATATTTTGTTTATACATATCATAAAGCAGAAGTGGGCATTTTACAGGCATTTTGCTTTTTTATCCGACCCGCCAAACTATTTTTCCTTGAATATTTTAATCATTTTCAAACAATATTGAATTTACAAACTCCCTTTTTTTTCCTTCAATTTAATTTGGTGTGGATGATTACCTACAAAATAATGCTGCTACATTTAATGATTTTAAAGTTAAAATAAAATGGCAAAAAATATAAATATTAATTTGCAATTTTTAATTTCATTTTTTAAAAAATTGCATAATTTTGTGTCTGGATCTGTGATTGATCGCAGATGGAAGACTTTTCCAGGCGTGTTATTGGTTGCACACACACACACACACACACACACACACACACACACACACACTCCTTCGGGCTTCTGACTCAACTAATCGGAGAAAGGTGTCATCACCGATGTGTGTTGGAAAGTCGGAGTCGAGTTAGAAACAGATGGCGTTTTTTTTTCTGAGCTTCTCCACTCCTGCAGCCAGAAGGACGAGCTGCATCCTTTTTTTTTTTAAATTCTTTTAATTTTATTTTTGTCGTTGTTCTTCAACCAGAAAAGATGGCGGCGGCAGGTACGGTGGGAGTGCGTGTGACGGAGAGGCAGCGAGCCGTGACCAACACAGAGGGCCGGCGAGAGGAAAGAAGAAGGCTGAGGGACGCGATAGCGGCGATAGCATCGATAGCATCTGCGCGGGACGAGACGAGAGCCCCGGAGTGCAGAAGAAGTTCGCGAAGGAAGACGTCACTGAGCATGAAAGAGGGGAGTCCAGGAAATAGAATTTGCAAATATGAATATAAAAAAGGGAGACGGCGCCCTCCGACCCCCCCGCCGCACCTCCTTTCTTGATCTCTCCCTCCGCACGGGCAGTGTGTCGCCGTGTTTCTGCAGCTGTTTACAGCCGTGCAGATAACATCGACAAAACACGCGCTGTGGACTCACGCTACGGCCTCCAGCCACCGCCTGGCTGCTGCAGATGGGACCTCCTTCCCCTCCTTCCCCTCCTCTTCCACCTCCTCTTCCACCTCCTCCCTCCATCACCGGCTCCAAAAACAAGACCGAAGTCGTCCGCGCTCGTCTTCGTCCTCTCGCAGATCTCAGGTATTTCAACAGAGTAACCGTTTCATCAAGCAAAACCCTGCTTTTCTCAGTTGATTTGATGTCGGTTCATTCATTCATTCATTCATTTATTCACTCACTCACTCACTATACCGCTGCACTCAGGGTTGCAGGGGATGGATTCTCGCCCAGCTGTGATGGACCAGAGGTGGGGCTCACATGGGGCCATTCAACCATTCACCCTCTCATTCATTCATCATGGATTTAACCATTCACCCTCTCATTCATTCATTTATTCATTCATTCATAGATGGAAGCATTCACCCTCTCATTCATTCATTCATTCATAGATGCAAGCATTCACCCTCCCATTCATTCATTCATTCATTCATAGATGCAAGCATTCACCCTCTCATTCATTCATTCATTCATTCATTCATAGATGCAAGCATTCACCCTCCCATTCATTCATTCATTCATTCATTCATAGATGCAAGCATTCACCCTCTCATTCATTCATTCATTCATTCATAGATGCAAGCATTTACCCTCTCATTCATTCATTCATTCATTCATAGATGCAAGCATTCACCCTCTCATTCATTCATTCATTCATAGATTCAAGCATTCGCCCTCTCATTCATTCATTCATTCATTCATCGATGCAAGCATTTACCCTCTCAGTCATTTGCAGCCATTCACCCTCTCATTCATTCACCCTCTCATTCATTCATTCATCATAGAGCGATGTAACCATTCATCCTCACTCCTTCATGTAGCTGCAACTATTCATCCTCTCATTCATTCATTCATTCATTCATCATCGTGAGCTGCAACCCTTTCACCCTCTCATTCTCATGCCATAAATGGTGCATGCATGGGCTGCATCTCCCCCTCTTGCATTTTGAAAGCAGCTGATCGATTGGATCCTATAACTTCATGCTTGACCTGATTTCCAAAAGCTCTTCCTCCTTTCCTCATCCCTTCATCTCTCCATCAGTCCACTTTCATGCATTCATTCATCTCCTTCCCTTCAACCTCCCTCATCCTGTCTGCACTCGTCCTCCATCCAGGTATGAGATCTTTCCTCGGCTGGAGCAGACTGAAGATCTGTCTGCGCACTGTCCACAAGCCAGGAGGACCACTGCACACACACACACACACACACACACACACACACACCGGTATTTTCCTCATGCTGTTGATTCGAACGGCCGCACATGAAAGCGACGTGAAGTGTGTGTGTGTGTGTGTGTGTGTGTGATTGCAGTGTGTTTTCCATCGGCCTTGGAGGAGCTCCAGCCTCCGTCCACCGCCATCTTCTCGCTCTTCTCCTGCGTTTGCTTCACCCGTCGGGCCTCTCTTATCTGGTCGTCACCGAGACCCTTTGTCTCTCTCGCTCAAAGCTGTTATTAGCTGAGTGTGTGTGTGTGTGTGTGTGTGTGTGTGAGCGCACCCTCCACACACACCTACCTACAATATTCCAACAATTCCCACATGGTAGCTTCTTCAAGCTCCAATTTCCGCCCATTTCCCTTCTAGCTCTTTCCACTTTTACCTTCTATCTCTTTTTCTTTATTTGTTTGTTTGTTTGTGTCAACCCGACGTATCACTTCTCCTTCTTCCTCCACATTTTCCTCCCGTGTCTTCTGGAGATGCAGAAAGAGAAAGAGAGAGAAAACCCAGAGGCGGCGAAGCCCGTTATTCTTTCCTCCCCTCCGTCTGGCATGTGTGGAGAATGGAGGGAGATTTGGAGCTCGTGCTGCTGTAATTTCACTCGAGTCCACTCGAGTGGGAGTGGGGAAGGTGAGCGAGAGGAGTGTGGGGGGGGGAGGAATGCAGGGTTTGGGGGTTTGAGGGGGGTCTCTTTGTTCTACAACGCCGCCAATAAAGGGATCTGGCGCGGCGTCCGTGGATTCGGCTCGCGCTCTTGTGAATTCGGCGTTGAAAGTTGGGGGGGAAGGGGAGTTTCACGCGGATCAGAGATGTTAAGACGCCAGCTGTGGCCAATGCGCTTAAGTGGTGTGTGTGTGTGTGTGTGTGTGTGTGACATGGCTGCAGGTGTGTGTGTTTTGTGTGCGACACCTGAGTGTGGAGAAAGGCACCGATTTTGTTGGATTAAAGCATTTGGGTCCATGGGTTCAGACTGGCAGCAGAGCGGGGGCCCAGACACAGCCGCAGGTGTGTGTGTGTGTGTGTGTGTGTGTGTGTGTGTGTGTCGGGGCTGGATTTTAGCCTTTTGGACGGTCGCCAGTTTGACCAGCCGTCCTGCCACCTGGCCTGCATGCCTGCAGCTGACAGGTCGGAGGAGGTGGGAGGATGCAGAGCGCAGGTGCTTTACGAGGAATTACCGGATGAAGATTATCCAGTTTAGATTTGGTTTGTACGAAGACAAACATGAACTGATGCTACTGTAAGTTTAGATGTTTTAGCTAGTGTACAGGAGGCGGAGCTGGAGGTTGCAGAGATGAAGATGTTGAGGTTCTCTTTGGAAGTGACCGGGATCAGGAGTCCATCAGAGGGACGCCACGTTAGATGTTGACGTGACTGAGATGGTTCAGATAGTTACTGCAGTATTTTCCGCACTATAAGGCGCACTGTATTATAAGGCCCACCTTCAATGAATGGCTTATTTTTAAGAAAATTTCATAAATAAGGCACACCTCATTATAAGGCGCATTGAATAGAAGCTACAGTCGTGGCTGTGGTTGCGTTATGTACCCACTAAATGGAGCTGTGTTAAAAGGAATGTCAACAATACAGTCAGATAAGTTAGTCAAATTTTATTAATAGAATACAAACCAACATTCTGACAACTCCATTCACTCCCAAAACAGTTCACAGTACGGTACCCTACGTACCGGTAGCTCTTACTGGTATTTGCGCCGCCTTTGTTGAAAACAATGTGTTTCCAACTCCATTTATCACAGTTCAAAGCCTTTCATAAAACGAAAGCACCAAGAAGGATTCATTGATGTTCATGTCGCTAGCTTGCGCTGCTGCCTTCATTGGAATAGTGACTGAAGAGACGCTTCAACTTGCTGCTCTCTGTTCAACAACCCAGAGAAAACGGAATCGGCGGCTGCTTCCCGTAGTTGCGAGACCTCATGCGGCTCAATATTAATCCATATATAAGGCATAGCGGGTTATAAGGCGCATTGTTGTTTTTTTAGAAAATTACAGGCTTTCAGGTGCGCCTTATAGTGCGGAAAATACGGTATATTGGCAGACGGATGCTGGAGTTGTAGGTCTAGACCAGTGGCCCCCAACCTTTTTCACCGCGCTTGACAATTTTCCCTTGGACTCGGGAGGGAACACGTAGATAGTTTACATTGCGAATATGATAATAAAGGTGAATCCACTATGCACTCGTATGCAGCTTTAGCAGCTTCCTGCACCAACAACTTAGCATGAGGACATTGAAGGCTACATTGCCTCATTAGAGAGCCGTTTGCTGCATGTTATGCAGCTTGGTCTGTGGGAATCACCTGTTGCGATAAATCTATGTTTCAAGTAGAACTCCTGGTATTTTCTGTTAAAACCTTTCTTTTCCTCGGAGGTTGTGAGCTCTTCTTCTGTCTCTTCACTGGTCCTTTTCCCCTTCGAAAAGACGTCCGAGAGAATCCGGTCATTTTTCACAATAAAGATTGTTCGGATTCATAATAAATCCAATGGAAATAATAATTTTTTGGGCGTCCCGGTCCGGTGTTTCTACGCTTTAAGAATCGAGATTTTTTTTAATTGTCATACAGTCACAGCGACGTTTTGCGATGAGAGCTCAGGTTTTTTATAAAAATCTAAATAAATAGGCGGATGGTCTGATGGGTGATTTGATTATGAACGAGTTTAAAGTGCATTAAATAGACATTCATAACATAAATGATGAATGAATGAACGAATAGTTCGAAAGCAATTTCAAATGTTTGCACGATTAATTATATATTTATGTCATTTTTTTAAAATATATATTTAATAAATATATATTTAAATAAATATTTTCAAAATACTGAGCCGAATGTCGAACAAGGAGAAAATAATCATTTTCGGCAAAAACAGTTGGTGACGATGTCATCACTGTCGGATCGGCCTGTCGTGTGTTTTTACACTTTAATTTTTTCATTTCATTTTTAACATTTTTCCTGTCAAGTATTTCACAAGAATAAATCATTCCTTCAGATCTAGAATGTGTTATTTTAGAGTTCAAAAGCTAATATTTTTCACACTTCCTCCCCGTCTCAGAGCACTTCGTTCGATTGGTCGGTTCTCGGACACGTGGCTCGGCAACCAGGAAGTGCGACGGCGCTCGCGGAAGCCGTGGACGTTACGGTTCAGATCTCCGCCGAAGAATCCCGTCCCTGAAAAGTAAGTCGGACCTCCACGCTTCCAACCTAGCACTAATCTGCAGCCCGTAACGCCTCCCCGATCCCTCCTCCCTTTACTTTTCCACTTAAAGAGGAGAAAAAAGAAAAGTCACACCGAGGGGTTTTGTGCTGTAAGGCAACACCGAGCCGGGTTTTCCCCCTTTTTTTCACAACGGCTGCAGTGGAACATTCGAAAGCCCCAGACGACGCGCAACCCCCGGCAGGGGAAGGAAAAAAGAAAGTTGGTGAAAGGTGCATTGTTTGAGGTATTCTTCGGGGAGCCCGCGCTAATAATCGCAGGTTCGGACGGGTTTATTTTCTAAACAAGACATCAAGGGGCCGCGTATTAATCACACGCCGTGTAACCCTGTCACACTTCCCCCCCCCGAGTGGAAAAACATGGTTGCGGTCGGAGGGAGTTTTCCCCTCGCCACGTCCGACTCTTAATGCCCCGGGACCCCCGACGCCCCCCCGCCTTCCCCCTCCGACCATGCATGAACACATAAACACGAGCGGCTACATTCGGTTGCTTTCTCAGATCGCCACACACACACACACACACACACACACACAGGTAGCGCTGTTCCGAGGTAGCGTTACCTAATAGTTGGATTTGCGCGCCTGTGAAAGGGGCTTTGTGAGGATCCTCTTCGGCTCCTTCTGCGTTTCGGTACTTACCGCCTTCTCGCATGCCGTCATCTCTCGGGATTTCTAAGCGCCGCGTCCGGCGGGGAGGATTATAAATAGCCGGCGATGTAGAATTTCTGCAAACGGGGTCAAGCGACGACCGTTTTTTTTTTTTTTCTTTTGTGCGCTTCTGCCAGAGCATGACACTGCACCACGCCGGACCCCGGGGGCCTCTCGGGTTCTTTTCTTTTTTTTTTTTTTTCTTGTTTATTGTAAAGCGGTGACGTTCCCTCGGAGCTGCAGCCAGACATCTCAGCGCGGCGAGGGTCTGGCCTGCCACAGGCTCCACTGCTGGACAAGAGGCCTGCAATTATAGCTCACTTCAAAGATGCCAGTCAGTCAAAGACGGCATTCATGCATTTATTTTGGCAACCCCCCCCCCCCCCCTTTTTTTTTCTTGCCTCCTCACCTTTCCGCCCGCCCCCCCGCCGTACACTTCTTCCTCCTTTCCCACCAACCCTCGAGCTTGTTTAGATGAGCGATTAGGGAGAGAAACAAGTGCAAATGGAGTTTGCTTTGGCACCGGACTCTGTTTGCACAGAGTTTACTGAAATATCTCCCCGCGTCGTTTTCTCCCCTCACCTAAATATGGCCGCGGTGGACGTCGGCAGAGATGAGGCGAGGCCGGGCGGGGGTCTCGTGAACCACAGGGAGACTTCAGTCTATCACCCCGCCTCCCCTTCCTCGCCTCGCCTCCAGAAATAAAACCGTCCGGGAAAGACGCGCTTCGCTCTCGGCCATCTGCAAGATATTAGATGTTCAATTAACATGGTAAACGGATAGTTTGCCGTGTCAACAGAGCCGTGTATCACCGAGCATTACGGCCCGTCCCCTTATATCCGACCCGTCCCCCCGCCGCAACCGCAAAGTAGGCCAACTTTAACTGTCAAAGACAAATTTAGAGCCGTGTTTATTCACTGTCCATTTCAATTTCTGGTGAGGCTTATTTGATCACCAGAATGCTGCATGCGCGCGCGTCTGTGTGTGTGTGTGTGTGTGTGTGTGTGTGAGGGACTAATAATACCACTTCCCGAAACCCACCATTGCGTGGCGGCGTTGGAGGCTTCTCGCTCGATTCGGCTGCACGGAGGAACACCTGTTTTTTTTTTTTTTTTTTTTCACTTCTTTCCATATATTTATCGGGAAGAAAATATAACCGAAATCCCGCTCGTCGTCTTCCACCTGCACGGCGAGATCCCCGGCGAATGTGACGCAGGGATGGCGCATGCACGCAAGAGTATCTGTTCTTGTTAAAGTAAACCCGCCCCCCCCCATCGCAGGAATCTGAAACCTGACGCTGGAAGTCGGGCAGCCAGAGTGATTAGGGGGGACCCACCACGCCGGCGGCGTTACAGTTTGGCTCAGGTGTCCCATTCGTCACGCCGCAGACTGTCCGGCCCAGACCGACACCCTAGTCGGAGCGGTGTCTCCGAGGCGGGGTCGCGCCGACCCGGAGACCCTTCCATAGGAGACCCTACGGCTCCCGCGGGTCCAACTTATCCGTCCGTTCTGACGGGCAGCTCCGACTTGTTAAAGGGCGCACAGCGGCGGCGCTAAATCATGTCTGTCGCGCACATCACACACACCTGGCGGGTTTTGGAATCCCTGCGGGACAATAACTGTCACGAAGCGGGTTTTTGTGCGGCGTGAGCGCCGGCGGCAGCTGAGGCGGGGAGGGACGGGTTCGGACGGCGGAGAAAGAAAGAAAACACTATTTGGAGGAGCGTGTCGCTGTTTACCCGGCAGGGAAGATTCGCTTATTTGTTCAGTTATAAAGCGCGGCGCCTCTCGTCGAAGCGGCACCCTGAAGTTTTCCTTCCCCTCCCCGGATCCATTTTGAGGGATTGTAAACATTATCATCATAAATGGTGGCTTTCCTCTCCGCGGCGGGCGACCTTTGACCCCGACTGCACCCCTCCGTCACGGTCGTGCCTCCGGGCGGCATTGTCGGGGTGGGTCGGCGGGGGGGGGGGGGGGGGGGGGTGGGGGGGGGGGGTTCTGCGCTGGTATGCGGAGAACGTGGGGTCGGGAAAAAGAGGATCCCGCTAACTCGGCGTGAGGAAAAAAAAAGAAAAGGGAAACAAAAAAAAAAAAAAGGCTGCTCCGGGTCCCGCGGACTCCTAGGTGGTCCCGAAAAAGACGGGAGAGACACCGAGACACGGGAGTACATGGGAGGACGGGAGTCATGTGGGAGGGAGACTGTCAGGTTGTCTGTGTCAACAATAAGAGAATAATTGGCCCTTGTAGCCGCCGGGCCTCGCCAGGAGAGCCCGGGGGCCTGCCGGGGCTGGGCGGGGCACGACACTGGCATTACACACAATTAGGCCAACAAGGGGGTCAACCGTGGAGGGGAGGGGAGGTCCCAGCCCTGTCATTCACGGCTGTCGGGGGGGCCGGGGAGGGGGGTCTCCGAGCCCCCGGGCTAAGGCAGGCCAAGGCCCAGATCACAGGGGAAGGCCCTGAACTAGGCCTCTGTCTGGAGATGAAAGCTACATGTGAGGGTCTCGCCGGTCTGAGGCCGGGCTGATGCAGCAAATTACAGGGGGTCGGGGGGGGGGGGGGGGGTTAAACACAGCCACGTTAGGGGAGATGTTAACAGATAGGTGTAAGGTCTCCAAATCCTTCTCTAAAAGTGCAGAGTTGTGAACACTCGCGGAACGTCTGGAACATTCTTTCGACGTCTTGATTATGGTCTGCCTGGAGGGGGGCGGCCCCTTTAGGTATGTTACCGAAAAGGACGCGCTCCCTTACGGTTCCCCCGCTTCGGTATTCGACTTGTTTTAAACTAAAAACAACAATTACGGCAAAGGTTCCTGCAGATGTTAAGGCAACGTCGTATGCCGACGATACCCCGCAAAATGTTTGAGCGGACATCGAAGGGGCGGCTCTGTGTCTTCGGCTCCCGGTAGCCGTTCCATCGCGGATCCCCGAAATGCCGCTCGACTTGAGGGGAACATTTCGAGAGCAAAAGCTGTTTCGCGGTAGCCCCCCCCCCCGTCCTGGGGGAAACAGGTTATTCGGGTGCAAGTGGTCAGACTCTGGACAATGTCACCAGGCAGGCTGATTGGCGGCGGTCCACTAGCCCCTCTCTGACTCGACCCGCTCCTTGACCCCCCCCTAATGTGATAAACATCCCCAATCAATGGAGGAAACGGGGTGGAAGTGGCCGGGGATGTGAACATGACCTCCCCGCCTGGCTTCAAACGGCCACAGGATCCTTTGTTTACGCCCGATCTTCACCTTGTTCCTCAGACGGAGGATGGCGGCGGCACATTTACCATGTTCTGTATTTATTTACAATGTTAAACCACGTTATTTGCCCGGTATTCTGAGATAAGACGCTCGTGTGCTTTCCACCTGCACGGTCAGACTCGTCTCGAGACGCTTTTTTTTTTTTTTAGGGGTCCTGCTTATAAAAATGTTCAACTTTGTAAATAATTCCAGACGGTTCGGGCCGCATTCCCCGTCCCTCCCGGGGGGGACGGGGAATGCGGCTCTCACGTTCCACATGAATGACTTCATGTAACGGGAGACCAGAGAGGAGAGAGTCAAAGATCTGGCGAGTCCTGCTCCCAATCTCCAGTCTTTCCCATCAAGAAAGAATGGCCGGTTCAACAATTGTATGGCTCGATATGTGGTCTCGTGATTGGCTTGTCGGGGCGAGCGCAGCCGGGACGGACGGAACGACCGACGAGACGGTGAGATGAGATGACGAAAACTTTATTTATCCCGAAGGAAATTGTTGTGCCGGAGTTTCAAGCAAAAACATAATAGTAATAGATAATAGTAGGAAGGAGGGAGAATAAGAAATATGATGAAATAGAAATTGTCAAGGTTAAGGCTATCAAGTGTTTTAAGGTCTTAAGTACAAAGATTTGAAGATTTCCTGCAGCTGAGGGAAGAGGAATTAAAAAGTCTGATAGCCTCAGGTAGGAAAGACCTCCTGTGGCGTTCAGTGGAGCTCCTTGGTGGTATACGTGGTAAACGATAGCGATAATAACACGAGCGATAACGAAAAAGTACAAGATCGGTCGTTCCGTTGTTAAGAGCTTCCCCTCTCAGGGACAATAAGCGGTAACTTCCGTGTTTAGCGATGTAATCCGTTAAAATTCATGGGTTTGTATAAAACCCAAATGGTTTGGAAATCGGTAAAAACCCGCTGTTAGAAAGCGAGGCGATCGGATCGATTTCGGCGAAGAACCGAAACCGGATTATCGTAGATGCCGACGAAGCGGTGTAAAAAAAAAAAAAAAAAACGCCGGTCAAGAATCAGAAACATGACTTAAAAAAACAACATGGAAACCGCAGGGCAGAAACGCGTCCCCGGACGGTGATTTAAAAGGAGATAGAGATGTAAATAACTCGGTGACGCTGCTCAGGAATTCACGACTGGATGTAACCGAAGCCACGTCCGGGTCTCCTCTTACTGCAGCCTCTCTGCGCTCCACACCTCCAGACATGATCCGACAAGACGGCACAGGGTGGCGTTTAGGTGTCTGCGAGTCGGCGTCGTCGTCGGCGGCGGCGGCGGCGGCCCCCGAGGAGCAGGCAGGGCCGCCGCTCGGCCCGAGCTCGGGTTTTCTCAATGAGCATCAATCTCTCTTGTCTGTCAGCCCCGGACCCCCTCCTCCTCCTCCCCTCCGTGGCCTGGGTTACAAGGCGGCTCAGTTGGCGGCGGTGAAGCGGCGGAGGAGGTCCGACCGAGGGGCCGCCAGACGGTAACCCGGCCCCGCGTTGCCACGGCGTCTCCGGAGGGCGCAGCTGCCTGGACTAAATTATTCCACAATTAATCTTTGGTGTTTTGGGTTCCTCTTTCCCCCTCTGATGTTGCTTATCTCCGCGACCCCCCCTCCCCGATAATAACGTATCCTCTCCCCTGTCCGCTATCAGCCGGTCATATCAGTTCACTTCCCCTCCCTCGCTCTTCAAGGTACAAAGTGTCTTCATCCATCTCTCTTCCGTTGACCGAGCGGCCTGTCAGTGGGGTTACCTCTCCGGAATGAGGGATGGATTTATCGGCCGAACAAAGAGGCCCACTTGTTCTCCACACATGGAGAGCCCTCTGATGTACGAGCGCGTCGGGTAAAAATAAATAAAAAAAAAAAAAATGGCGGGAGCTCTGAGAGAAGCTAGCGCTCGCGGCGCGCTCGTCTTCCTGCATCTCCCGGAGTTATTAATCCTAGCAAGGCGCTGCTTTCGCTACTGTCTTCTCTCAAAGTAGGAAACAGCCAAGGTCAACAGTCCACACACACACACACACACCGCATTCGAGCTTTTTTTTTTTTTTTCGGTTTCTCCTGTAAATTGTGTGCGAGTGGGACGCACACACACTTTTTTTTTCCAGGGGCACACGGCGAGGCATGCAGGGGTTAGCTGGGTGACGGGTCAGGTATGGGGTGGGGGGGGATGTTGATGTAGTCCAGCTGTAACGCTCCTCAAGCTATTCCCCTTTGTCTTTGTCACTCCCTTCCTCCCCTCTCGCCCTCCATCACTCACTGTCCCCCGTCCGTCGGCGTCCCGCGGATTCCCGATTAAAGAGGATCTCTCTGTACGCCCGGCGCACCCGTCGACCCTCCTCCCGTCCTTCCCGCTCCGTCTTCCTCGGCCTTCCCGGCGTTCCCGTATCTCCTCCCCTCCCGTGAGAGTCGGCCTGGCCCGCGTCCACCGGCTTGTCTTTGGAATCTCCGAGCGCAGCCTCGGTATGCGCCTGGCGTGCTCAATCTAAATGCTTCTCCGTTCTCCTTTATTTCTTTTCCGCGCTTATCCCCTCCCTCCGCCCCCTCTCGGATTCGAGAACCCCCCGTCTTGAACCTTGATTTCCCACGAAACAGGTGGCGGAGCGAGCGGCGGAGCATGGGGGCGGCTTGAGAGCGCTCGGCTCGCTAAAAAAAAAAAAAAAAAAAAGGAAAAGAAAACTCTGGTATGTACAGCTCTTTAAGCTTTTCGGGCAAAAAAAAAAAAATCACCCGGTCAGCACAAAAACACCTGGTCGCCCCGCGCCTTTTGTCCCCGCCGGCGAATGATCGGCGAAGAGCGGCTGACGTCGGCGCCGCTATCGCGTGTCGTGACGGCCTCCAATGAAAGCGGGGTCGACCTGTATGATGGTGCTTTTCAGTCCTGGAGGGAGGGCTACCCTCATGCCGCCGCCGTCACATCATCAACGCAAGCTTTGATGCTAGCTTCACTTAAAGGCCTATTGTCGCGGATCCCCATTCAGCGGCACCTGGGCCTCCCGCCGTGCTAGCAAAACAAATGCATGACACGCTGAAAGGATGCAGATAGGGGGGGTTGATAGACTGCAGATAGACTGCAGATAGACTGCAGCTTGGCGGGACGCTAAAATGTGCGGTGGTGCCCTTTCTCTCGGAGAAAGAGGAGGCAGGAGAGGTCGTGCCTCACTTGCCGTTCTGGGAAAGAAAAAAATGTCAAATGAAAAAGTGAATGAAATGGTTCTATTTATCAGTGATTTGCATGATAAAGGTATTTTTTCATTTAACCGCGGCAGTTTTAGATTGCTTTTGATTCAAAACGGCTGGATTTTCACATTTCCTTTTCTAATACTGAGAAGAGACGTGCGGTGAGGCAGCCGACTGTCGAGCCTCAATGTAGATTGCGCAATCTGCGAAGGCTGACTGCTGGCATGCCCAGAACTAAGACCGGACTGCTGTCTCTCTTAAAACGTTTAAACACTTTTGCTATATGAACTACCAGTTTGTCAACAACTGTATGTGTGTTATTAATTTCTCGTGCCGAGCGATCATAAAACAGCTGCAAAGAGCCACTAAGTGAGGCACGCAGTTCTCCTGCCTCATGGTAGGGGGCGCTCATGATTCCGAGAATTCTTCCCTTGACTCTTTGGCTGCAGAATCCAGCGACAGCTAGCTAGAGTTAGCAATTCAAGAGCAGCTATCCGTTTATTTTTTTTCCTCTCTTCAACGTAAATCGGACTTTATATCGAAGCGGGGAGTGATAATGAAAGGAAGTCCGACGCGGAGCTAAAGGGTTTGCTGCAGACTACGGGAGAGGAGGCTCGCTCTTTTCAAACGATCTGTAAAATATGATGATGTTGCCATGAACCTCACCACAGGTCGCTGTCTCCCTCCCTCTCTATCTCGCTTAGCTTAAAAAAAACAAGCGGGTCAGTAATGAGAGGTCAGTTTTGTTGCGAGCAAAACAACAAACGTTGTCGTTGCTAGCCGACCGGCGTGCCCGCTACGCTTCTCACGGTCGGGGGAGGGAGATTTTCGCACCCACGTGCAATCGCTCCCGACGCTGACCGCTCCACCGTCGCCGACGTAGGCAGCGCTGGGCAAGACACGCCGGCACCATCGCCTCCAGAGAAGGCAACTCGGGTCTTGTCAGCTGTGTGAACGCGGCGTCAGACGGCAGCCGGCGGCCGCCACGTTTCCCCCCCGGTGCCTCCGCGGCCGTGAAGAGGCAAGGGGACGGAGGGCGGGGGGGCAGAGCCCTCCTTCCTCACCTGGTTGCGAGGACGGGACCGGCGCCCGGAGCGTCCGCGGGCCGGCCAAGTCCATCTCTGGCCGAGGGAACGGGGGCGACCGGGGCCGCCGCGAACGTGCTAGCGAGGCAAACGCACGTCTGTAAACAAGACGGAGGCCGGCTTAAGGTCTTAACCGTAAACACGGGTCTAAGTGCCCCTTGCGTTTCCATGCCGACGCATCCGATTTCGGCCGTCGGAAAGCTGCGACGTCAATGGCGGCTTTGCTCTCCGGCTCGGTGTTAGTCTTTCTGGAAATAGGGCGAGGGAGGGCGGAGGAGACAAGGCCGGCGGTTCAGGCTGGCCTTCTTTGATGCGTCGTTGCCCCCCCGCCCCCCAAACCCCCCCACCGACCCCCCAAAACCCCCCCTTCCCCCCCCTCGCTTCTCTGCGGTTTGGCGTCGGCACGGCGACCCTCTTCGCGGCCCTCCGCTCCAACTCCCGCCACCGCAGGCGCACTTCTTTAGCACATGTCAATATTAGCTTAGGATTATTTCTAGAAATCCAGAAGGATGAAATCCCTTAAGAGATTACAGTGCCGACATGAAATAATGAGGAAGAATCCGGGGAACTGTGGAAGAGCCATTAATGAATATTTATTATTTGCATGACAAACACAGATGATTTAACTCAGGCACGCCGCGGGCGGCTAAATTTGGGAGAAGCCGCATGATGTCCCGGGTAACCTCGGCCCAGAATAGCTCGCGATGAAGACAGAAGTCAAAGTGGTCCCTTTGCTTCCAGACCGGGACGGAAAGAGAAAAGGGGGCGGCTCAGAGTCGGCCCTCTGATCCGGGAGGCTCTTCGGCCCGGAAGAAAACGCGAGTCACCGGCGCGTTAGCTTAGCAAATACCTCGGAATCCAGGAATAGCTTGTGCCCGTTTTGACATCACGGACTGGTTTTGATAAACACAGATCAATTTCTTTCCACGGGGCGGCGGTTAGGGCTTCCTCCCCGCGGCCAGAAGGTCCCTGGTTGGAATCCCACAGGGAAGCCGTTTTGTGAGGAGTCTCCATGTTCTCCAGGTTCCTCCAGCAGAACAAACACATGCAGGAGGTTCATTGGAGACCATACATTTTGCAGACAGGAAGGGCCGTTTGATTGGCGGGTGAACGGTCCAATGACAGCTCAGATAGGCTCCGGCAACCCTGCGACCCGATTGCAGGATAAACCAGGTAGAAAATGAATGAGCAAATTAATTATTTTTTTTAAGTCAAGGTAGTTTCCAACATTTATCCAGTAGGTGATGCCACATGTCCGAACTATATACACTTTAAACAGTCAAGGTGCAATAATAATACAAACTACCTCCTTGCTTTCACATGTAAATCTAATGCTACGGCTCGGGCTATCTTCAGCCTTCACTAAATTGCCCCTCTTACTTGTTTAAATGTTTACATTAGCTCTTTTTTTGTTGTTTTTATGGCTCCTCCAAGTATTTGATTTTATTGTATTTTATTTTATTTTTTTTTACTTTATTTTATTTGTTTTAATTGAATTGAATTCTATTTTTTTTATGGCTTGAAACCGGACCTGAGTGCTAATTTCGGAGCACAAACCCTAAGGTGTGCTGGTGTGACAGTAAAAGTTCCTTGACTCCTTAAAGGGTCCTGATTTGATACCCGATCCGCTCTTAGCCTGTCGAAATGCGCTTGAAAAAGCCGCCAAACCCCGATCTTCTCCGTGGGCGCAGTTCGGGGGGGACTTGCTAATCGTAAGCCACGTTGGCCATAACTGTTGGGAAGAGGATGAGCAGTATTTCTGTCGGACGGCCGCCCACAGGCCTTTCGACCGTCTTCTGTATTTGGAGTCTTGACATTTGAATCCCACCTGGTCTCGTCTCGGTCGTGAAATAACAACGCCGGAGCCGGTCGGGTTCTGCCAAATATTTCCCGGAGACGGGGAAGCGGCCGTGCTGAGCGGTCAGATCCCAGCCCCGAAGAATTTGTTGGTTCTCTTTCTGCTTTTTCTTTTTTTTTTTTTTTTTTTTTTAACGAGGGACGGCAGATGTGAGAGAGGCCGGGCGGCGAAAACGTGAGAATCGGTACAGATGGGACCTTCTGGCCGCCGGCGGGGTCGAGAAACGGCGCCCCGAACCGGCTCAGAAGTCAGCGACCCGGCTTTTTAAATATGGTTTACGCTTCACGACCGGTACGTACGCCCGATTTGTTTGCTCGACGGCACGGGAGGAGCGAGGCTGGATTCGATTAAGAGCAAACTGAGGGAGGGCCTCGTCCCTTTCCTGGGGAAACCTTGCAGATCATTAAAAAAGATCCCTGTGGTGATCACAGAGAGGCACACACACACACACACACACACACACACACGCGTGAGAAGAAAACACTACATCCAGGTGAGCCTCGGCCGATGGATCTGGAATTATCTCCGCGATTGATCGACTCCCCTTCCTGTGTAAAACGCGGCATGTCTGTATCTTGGCAGATCACGACGCTTTTGAAGTCTTTTTGAAGTTTTTGTTGTTGTTGTTGTTTTTGTTGTCTAGCTAATGACAGAACCAGGGGATGTCAAACGTACGGCCCGCGGGCCAGTACCGGCCCGCCATGGGGGTCCAATCTGGCCCGTGGAATTAATCTACAATTTGAAAAAACCATTTTAATTAGAAATGCAGTTCCTATATTGTCTGCTTGGCGCGCAATGTTTTAGTCAGTGTTAGCGATGTGACTCACATTGTCATAAGAGAAAAGTGGACATGGAGTGCAGGGTTTTCCAAGAAAAATGGACCACTTCTAATTTGTTCGTTGAGATGAATTAGAAACCCGTTTGCTCGTTGTGGATGCAGGGAGTTTCGGCGCCGCCATGAGAGTCGCCATGGCGAAAAAGACAATAAAATGCACAGAGAAGTGAGAAGACAGAACTGAGGCATAATGTTGTTGAAATTGGACTTACGTTTCTTCATGAATCTTACGTTCTTCCACCATGTATTTGTTAAAGGAACAGTTCATTGTATTGTTCATTGTAAAGATTTATCAAAATTTACCCCCTTAACACTAAAAAAAAGGAAAAATTTGGACTTTGTGTTACTTCAAGGTGATCACGCTATGATTTTACCGATCCGGTCCCCTTTACACCACTGGACTAAATGAAGATCTCTTGTCGTCTCCACTTTACAGAGCTCACATTTTCACCCACTCACACTCACGTCACTGGCGTATGAGGCGGCCTGGCGGGCAGACGCCTCGCCTGTGGGCACTTTGTCACGACTCGGGAATCGGACCGGCGAATTTTATTTCCAAGCGGAGGAACGGCGGCTCTGCTGTCTGAGCCACAGCTGCCTCAGAGTGACAGATTAGGAATTTGGGTGATCATCATGGACATCATCCTGGAAATAGGGGAACTTGGGAACCGCACACACTCGGAACACATCAAGGTGTGTGTGCCTGTGTGTGTGTGTGTGTGTGTGTGTGTGTGTGTGTGTGTGTGCGTGTGTGTGTGTGCATCCGAACACATTACAAAACTGCGGCCGTCCCGCTCTCCTGTTACACCGCTGCGGAGTGGAAAGTCCAAAAGCAGAAGCTGGAAACTACAACCACAACCAGCCAATGCATGGGACACTTATTCAAACACACACACACACACACACACTCACACACACATATTTGGGGTGCAGTAGAAGCAGTGGCAGTAGCAGTAAATTGGTACAGGCATCTGTCAGAAGCCCCATGAGTCACCCACTGGAAAACGCTCAGCTCTCCCAAGCCAGAGTAGATATCCATCAAAAGTGATTGCGGTGAGCGCCAGCTCCTGCAAAAACACAGTCACACACACACACACACACGCACGCACACACACACGCAAGCAGAATTGTGTTTAAAAACACACAAGCACGTGCTCATGCTATATAGAAAAGCGAGATGCATGCAACCGCGCGCACAATGCCCTGGGAATTTTTTGCGGCGAGGACGGCCGGGCCTCCGAGGCAGAACAAGCGGCGTGGTGCCGAGGGCGAGGGGGCGGGGCCAACCCGGCACGCCGCCACTTCACAACCCCGGAGGGTTTTCATGTGGCCGCGTTCACTCGCGGGGTCAACTGACAGTAAAAACACCGACCCGGCAGCGACGGCGGCGGAGCGCCGATCTCTCCTGTTATCCTCCCCCTTTCTTTTTGCGAGCGCTAATGAGAAGCCGCCACCTGCGGAAGAAGCCGCGGTTTCCCCCCCCCCCAAAAAAGGGGGGGGATCTCTCCCTCCAAGAAAAGCAGGTCGATATCTAGCGAACGCGCGGGACATCCGATCCGGGCAATCGGGGGCCCGTCCCGGTGGAAGGACGCGTTTGAAACGGCGATGAGGAGAACGGGCTTTGACAGCTTCTCCGCCGCTTTCGCCTCGCGCTCTCTTCATTCCTGTGTGTCCGATCTCACACATGGCCGCTACGTGTTGCGCACATGTGCTACACACATTACACTCGTAGCTGAATTATGTGGAACATGAGAGAACACGAGGAGAGGCCCATGTCAAGTTGTTTCGCCGAAGGATCTAAATGGCTCGCCACGCCGGCGGAGCTGCTGCTTTTCCAACGATAAATCATCCCGCGGGTTGTTCCCGCCGTCCCGACCTTTGTGGGAAACTTCCCCCGCCGGCCGGTTTTACTAGCGTGATCCAGCTAACAACATTCTGCGCTGTCGCAAAGTTGTCCTCCCTCCTTTTCTGTCCATCCTGAAATGACAGGCATGGCGGCGAAAAGCGGCGTCTGTTGTGTGAGAAGCTGAAGTTCTTCTGCACGACAACCGAAGCTCACTTTTCTGGGCGTCTTCCGTGCTCGTGTGGGTGTTCAAACATACAGAATTAAGTGGATGCGAGTGTTAAAAGCAGCAGCAGCAGCAGCAGCAGCAGCGCCGAGCATCGCCGACAGCGACGGAGGGTCTCACCCGGCCCCCCCGGGATATTGTTGTTTCAAGCTTTTCTCATCATGCTGAGGAAGAAGAAGAAGGGGGGGGGGACAATACAGCGCCGGCTTCAAGCGCCCGCTGAGAGCGGCACAGTCGGCTCTTTCAGCAAACAGAAGGCGGGAGAAAAAAAAAAGGGGGGGGGAATCAAAGAAGCAAAGAGGAGAGAAGAAGGCGGAGGAGGAGGAGGAGGAGGCTCTGAGTGAAAGGCAGGAAGAGCAGAGCTTCACTGACAGAGGGGTTACTCTTCTCCCGGCTCCGCTACTTTCTCAACGTGCAGCAACATGATTTGAGCAGGAGGCAGATTTCTGTTCCCTCTGTGTCAGCGTCTGATGTTTGATGCATGGAGATGTTTGATGCATGGAGATGTTTGATGCGTGGAGATGTTTGATGTGCGGTGATGAGCCGCGCAACGCTTTGCCCACAGAGTTAGCGACAACAACCCAAATAACACAACCGCAATTCATTTTGTTTGTGTTTTGTGACAACACACACACACCTACACATGCATACATACACGCATTCATAAAAAATGCATACACACATACACTCGCACATACAAGTACACAAAAATGCATAAAAACACCTACACACATACATATATATATATATATATATATATATATATACATATCTACGCATACATACACATTCATGTATGTAAATTCATATACATGCATACATACAAGCACAATCATACACGCATACATGCATGTACGCATTCACTGACTGGTACATGCACAGAAATGCACATGCATTCACAAATACACAAACAAGCATAAAAATGCACATACACATATATACACCTAGTCATGCACAAACACTCACATACATACATACATATACATTCACATGTGCACATCTACATATATATATATACAGAAAATGCATACATAAAAATGCACATGCACATATATGTGTATATATACACTTACATGTACACAAACACACACATACATAGATATACATATATATACATGCACATACCAGCACTAATTCATGCATACACATTCACATACATGCACACCTACATACATACATACACTCACACATACACATGCATACATATCTAAACATACACATAGTCATACATATACATTTACATGCATACATGCACACGCATACACACAGACACATGCACACAGGAGCCGCCTCTCCAGCTGTCAGGAAGGAATGCCTCCCCTGTAGATCCCATGGCAGTTGGGATGATTGATCAGGTGGCAAATAGACACGAGTGATGATAAAGCCTCTGTAGGCCGTCTTCATACATTCATGTCATATGTGTGTGTGTGCGGGTGTGTGTGTGTGTCACCGGTTCGCTTGTAGGTGGAAATACCATGTACACGCATGTGTGCATTAGTTTGGCTTCACAGCAATGGAGACACCAAGACACTTGGCACCACACTGACGTGACCCTTCCCTGGACCCCGCGGGACGCCCGTGACACCGACACGAGAGATGAGGCTCGGACCAGAACATCAACACGGAGACAGAAAGCTAAACCCCGGTTTAGATTTGCGCTGCGCTGGCTGACAGCAAAAGACTTTTAGCGGACTTTTAACAGTACGCCAGCGGATCCGTCGCCGCCTTTCTGCTTTTCGGCGTTCTTCGAAACCGACCTCCTTGAACCCTCCTTGGAAGAAAAAAAAAAAAAAAGACAACAATAAGAAAAACAGAATCTGCAGACGACTTCAGGTAGTTGTGTAACGAAGTGCAAGAAGAAACATGATAACTGTGTGCCTTTCCTTCTTGGGATCCGTCCAACGTTCAGGCCTTGTGAGGCTCCTGCTCTTCCTGGCTGCAGAACGCTACTGTTTGCATAAAACCTCTGCACTGGAAGGACCTTCTCCTCTGTTTTTCTTCCCCTTTTCCATTTTTTTCCTCCTCCAGAACACATTTCATAGCGAGGCTTAATTGGACCTTGAATACACTTCAATGGGCTTAAGAGTTTTGGCGAGAAGCCACCGGGCTCATCTAGTATTACCGTTTAACTCCCACTTGAGGAGACCAGAACTTTTCACGACTGTCATTCAGCTTTCCGAGTCACGGGAGCGTAAACTCTGTCGGCGCGTGAAATCTCAGAATACTTCTCCTCGGCGCCCCGAAAACACACACACACAGATTTCAGATTCGGACGGACCGAATCTGAATCTGTACGACTCGCGAAAGAGCGGGTGGTTTTTTTTTTCCGCCGTCTCGCCGAGGGTTTTGCCTGCCGTGACAGGCCGGCAGTCGAGATGTAATCTGGATATTTCATGTTTCATCTTTTGACTAAACTTTGTGTCGTCGCCGTCTTCCTCCCTCATTCTCCCGGTCAGGCTCTGCAGCTAAAAAACAAAACAAAAAACAGGACCGACTGACTATTATATAATAGGAGCGGAATAAAAGCAAGAACGTTAACATTCAAGGATTCAGGGTTTTTATCGCGATTACAGCGATCCCTCGCTATAACACGGTTTACTTTTCACGGTTTCGCTACTTCACGGATTTGCATGGTGCATTGTGTTCTGCATTCTGATTGGCTAAAAAGTCACTCCGCTTCTTCTCTACCTGTGCGTCAATAACGTTGCAGTTTAGTACGTACACGTACGTAAAACATCTTGCTGAATTTACATGACGTACGTGCAAATTCTCTTGCGATTTCGAGTTTCTCTAAAACCCATAATGTTGACAAAACGCTCTGGACCTACAAAAGGGCCCAAAAGGCAGCGGAAGATGCTATCTATGGCAGGTAAAGTGAAACTTCTGGACATGCTAAGGGAAGGTAAAAGCTATGCGGCTGTAGGTCGGCATTACGGAATGAATGAATCTTCCGTTCGTTCCATAAAGAAGGAAGAAAAAAACATAAGGACGACAGCAGCAATGTATAATAGAGTATTTAATTGTATAATAATTGTAAAAAAAAATAAAGGTTTCTACTTCACAGATTTTGCCTATCATGGGTTCTTTTTGGAACGTAACCCCCGTGAAAATACTGTTTCCCAATAATTGTGTGTATGTCCTGTGTCTTCTGTCTTTCACTTTTAAAGTGTCTTTGAGTACCATGAAAAGCGCTATACAAATCTTATGTATTATTATTATTATCATTATTATTATTATTATTATTATTATTATTATTATTATTATTATTACACAGAAGTGCAATGAAATTAAGAGATAGCGGTGAAAAGCTAAAGGTCCAGTTAAAAAGCAGGACAATAGCACAATATCAAAAACAAAAAAATTTAACATCTAGAAGACTAAATAGATGTAGAAAGAAAAAAGTAAAATTTAAAGGAAGGGTTTATTGCACTGTACTGTGCTCGGGATTGTGCAGAATTTAGTGCGATGCGGGATTTACAGTAAATACCCCTGATGACGTCTCGGATAAAACGCCCGGCTCGTGTGGGTTTAAGACCAAACGGCGAGCATCCGTCCGGATGACCTCGGCATGGATGGCTCACGCGGGTGTCGGGGTGCATTTTCGGACTTTTCGGAAGAGGCTCGACCTTTCACGGTGCCGTACCTCCGTCTGCCGCTGCCGTGTTTGGTTTTCCAGCCGGGTCTTCGTTTACCTCCGGACTTCGCCGGCCTTCCTACGGCGGTAGAAAAAAAAGGGGAAGCGTGGAAACTGAGAAACTCTTCCTCAAAGCCCTTTTTTTTCGGGTGGCGGAGGAACCGGGAGGAGGATACCGTTGAGGCCAGCCGGACCGGCGCTAACACTGCCGCCGTATAGTCCGCGCTCCCACAGTCAGATATAGCTTTTATATGTTGACACATGGTTTCTGCAAACATGGAGAATAGATAGCTGTGTGCAGCCGGACCCGCTATCAAGGCCGTGTTGACATTCATATGTATTTCTACGCTCATATACTTCTCCTTCTTCACCGATGGATCTTCTTCTAAATTGGTTTCTTTTTAATCAAATTAGATTAGAACAGATAACATCAGCTGTTGACAAATCAGATCATGTGTTGACAGATTACTTGAAGATACTCATAATCCCCTTTAACTGACTGACCTACTTATAAGTGACATATTGTTTCCTTTTTTGTTTCACCGAACAATAAAGGTGTGTGTGTGTGTGTGTCTGTGTCTGACAATCGATAAGTCAGACTGCAAAAGGGCCGGGAAGGAAGCGGATCAGTGTTTATTCAGACTATGAGTCACACACACACACACACACACACACACACACTGGGAGCAAAGTGTTGTAATCTTACGCCATCTGTAGGGCGGACGGCAGCAGCTGCTGGAAACTACCGGACAACCTGATACGAAGTCGAGTCACGTTTTATTTTTATGCCACAGAATGAAAACCTGGTCGTCTCCAGCGCGGAGCAGGTCTGGACCGATGGGGTTCGGTGAGCCTCGTGCACTGACTTCATCACAATCAGATTTAAAAAACATTTGAACCCGACGGAGTCGCTTTTTCATCATTTGATTGGCAGCCGTTAACAGGTTATGTTTAAAATCTCATACTTTCTTTACACACACAAACTGTAGTGCGCAAAAAAAGCACATTTAATTTTAAAAAAAAGGTATGAGGAAAGGAAAAAAATAATAATGGATGGCTGCGCTTGACTTGCTAAGCCGGCTGTCGCTGTATTCTGCAGCCGAGGAGTTGCGCCCCCTACCTTGAGGCAGGAGAACCGCGTGCCTCACTTGGTGGCTCTTGGCAGCTGTTTGCTGATCGCTCGGTCCAAGAAATCAATAACACACAAACAATTGTTGACAAATTGGAAATGTAGTCAATATAGCAAAAGTCTTTAAACATTTTCATAAAGACAGCAATCCGGTCCTAGTGCGGGACATGCCAGCAGTCAGGCGTCATTGTGTAAGCTGCATTGAGGCTCAACAGTCGACTGCCTCACCGCACATCTCTTCTCAGTAATTGAACCAGAAATGTCTAAAATGCAGCCATTTTGAATATAAAACAATCTTAAACAGCTGAAGTTAAATGAAAAAAATACCTTTATTCTGCAAATCACCAATCAATGTAACCATTTCACTCTTTTTTCATTTGATATTTTTTCCTTTCCAACATTGGCAAGTGAGGGACGGCCTCTCCTGCCTCTGATGGCACCTCTGCAAAAGTTATCTACCCGCTCAGCTGCAGTCTATCTGCAGTCTATCAACACCCCCCTATCTGCGTCCTCTCAGCGTGTCATGCATTTGTTTTGCTAGCATAGCAGGAGGCCCAGATGCATTGGGAGCTGTTTTCTTAGTTGTCGACAAATTGGCAATGTAGTTCATACAGCAAAAGCGTTTAAATATTTTAATAGAGACGGCAAAACAGTCTCAGTGCAGAGCATGCCAGCAGTCTGCCGTCATTGGGAAATCTACGTTGAGGCTCGACAGTCGGCTGCCTCACCGCACGTCTCTTCTCAGTATTTTAACAGTAAATGTGAAAATCAAGCCATTTTGAATCAAAAACCATCCAAAACTGCGAACTGCAAAATTGCAAATCACTGATAAATAGAACAATTTCATTCGTTTTTTCATTTGACATTTTTTTCTTTCCAACATTGGCAAGTGAGGCACGACCTCTCCTGCCTCCGCTCTTTGAGATGATCTGCAGGAAACACTGCCGTTCACCAGTGTAGGAAGGTTGGACGGATCCAAGATGAACGTGGGCGGCCTTCTGCCTCGACCACCTGAGGTAGAAAGAGGGTTTGAGGATGGGACAGGTGCTAAAGATCTCATACATCTCAGACCAGCAGCACTAACAGCTACATGCTAATGGTTGACACGATACAATCCTAGCTTTAAATACAACTGTAACCCTTTCTTTTTTGAAAGACAACATATAATCTAATAACCCTTCGCAGTTGTGCGGCGATGCACGTTTTTCCAAGGAGATTGGAAAATTTGAAACCGACCGGGACCAAACACAAACAGCCGCACCCGTAAAAACAAGGATCTCTCTGAGGAGTGCAAAATCCAACACTTTGTCTTTTGTGAGCTCGTTCGCCGGTAAAGTTCCACCCGTTTGTGTTTCCTCGCTCCGAACGGCCCTGGACGTGTTCGCCGCCGTTAACGACGGCGGGGAGGGAATGACAGGAGAGAGGGAGGAGGAAAGGTCACGGCATGAATGGTCTTCTCAAATACTTAGTCAGCTACGCTGCTAATATTAAAACTTGTTCCATCGCCCTCGGTGTGTTTTGGCTCGTTCTTTTAATAACCTTCAATAATGTGTCACATACAAGACGTCCGTGAGGAAAATTGGGATCTCTGCCCCCCCCAGCCTTGTTTTTTTTTCACTGCTCTCCTTTTTCAATTTCGCCTCTCCTCCCCCTCCTTCCATCCATTCATGTGCCAAAACAAGCTTAATAAAACCATCACTCATGAAAACCCAATGAGGCATCTGCATAAATCCAAGGAAACGTTTCATTGTGAGGAGGAGCCGACGGGGTCGACGTGTTCGATGAAGGCATGAATAACAAAACCATCGTCAATATTTGTTTTTCTTCTCACAGAAAACCACTTAAAGTAGCAAGATGCTAACCAGGCCGCTCCAGGACACTTCGGCGTGCAGAAGGGAGGAGCCGGGAATTGAACCGCCAACCTTTCCAGTCGGAGGTATGCCTCGTCTACCGTTGGATCCTGTCCCAGTCTACATGGACGCCATGCGTGGCCGGATCCTACGTCTTCGTTGATGAAGCAGCATGTAGAGCTCCGGGTCTGGGTCTTCTCCCGGGATGTAGCCTATCGTTATCAGACTCCTGACGTCTTTTGGGTTCCTCAGATCGGGGCTCAGAAGTGGTCATGTTGGCAGCACAAACATCTCCTCTATCTAAAGAACCCGCAGTACCTACTTGTTTTTGTTTATCATCCATGGAGTCGTTCCATTTCTCTGCAACCGTGCTCTTTAAATAAGCCCCTCGAATGTAGTCAAGTATGATTCTTAGCTCTTTTATCTGTACTGTACCCTGCTGCCCGTGCACATTATATTATCTTGGTTGAGGACACATTGCTCTGCTCACGCCAGGGGTGTCAAACTCATTTTGGTCCGGGAAGCCACGAACGGCCCAATCTGATGGCAAGGGGGCCGGTAAAATCATAGCATAATTTCCCAAGTCCAAATGTATCCTTTGCTTTAGCGTAAGGGAGAACAGGTAAATGATAACTATATTTAATGAACTGTTCCTTTAAAAAATGCATGACAAACAACCTGAGATTCATCAAGGAAAGTGCAATTTCAACAAAACTATGCCTCAATTCTGTCTTCTCAGTTCTCAGTGCATTTTGTTATATTTTTCGCCATAACTCGCCGCATCCACACCGAGCATACAGGTTTCTTATTAACCTCAGGGAACAACTAAGAAGTCGTCCATTTTTCTCTTTTTGACAACAACATCTTGCCGATGAGGGTTGTCAGGTCCAACGGAAAAGCAGGTACATTTCTAACAAGAAGTAGAAACGCTATTTACAGACCCGGAAGCTGCATGGCTGCCATCTGATGTAAGTTCTGAGTCCCATAGTGTTGTGGCGTGTCGCTAACACTGACTAAAACATTGCGCGCCAAACAGACAATATAGGAACTGCATTTTTATTCAAAAGTAGTTCATGATTTTTATGTATTTTTTGTAGATTTACTCCATGGGCTCAACTTGATGCCCTGGCGGGCCAGTACCGGCCCGCAGGCCGTACGTTTGACATCCCTGGCTTACACACTCCTGTTCTCAATAAATCTTCATGCGCTTACGACAGCTTTAGTGATTTGACTCAATGAATATTATTGTAATCATTTGCGAATGACTGATGATGACGGAGCATGAAAGTAAACCACCGACCGAGCCGCAGCTACCGGCTCCTGTGAGGTCGCCCGAGGTTCGGTTTTGCTGTTTTCCAGAACGTGAAGGGTTAAGTTCACGTCAAACACGGGGACCGGCGGTCCGTTCTGGAACCCTACCCCGCTGCACCTGTTCGGGAGCCGTCACACTCTCCGGAGCCCGGCTAGAAATTAAAATTCCTCCCCGACAGATTTGAGGAAAATGAAAAAAAGCAAAGGGAAACAGGCAAAGGGTTTAAAGGGAATCGATTCTATCAGGCCGCTGTCGGAGCGAGGAAAACAACGTGAGGTCATCCTTCGAAGGCTCGGCCCTGAGCGCCGTCAATGGTTAATCGCGACGACGGGTGCTAGCGGGAAGCGTAAGTGTGGGAGATAAATCACCACCGTGAAATACGGTGGGAGATGAGCGCCGACGTCCCGCCAAACACAGGAAGCCTGGTGTCAGGGGGCCCGTCACCAAAACCATCCGCGGCTAATCCGGCCCATTTGTTTCCCCGCCGGAGTGGAAATTCTGCTGGAAAGCGAACATTAAACGGCGTGAAGTGACGAGCGCCTTCTCCGAGGCTTTTCGGTTCGGCGAAAAGTCGTTTTAACTCAAATTTTCCCGGCGGTCGTCCCACCGACGCACACCGACTTTTTATCTCTAAGCTGATTTTAGACGCGGGAGGGACTCGGGCCAGGTAGGGCCTCCTCCGACCTTTTGGTCCGGTTGCTAAGGAGCAGTTTGTGGAGCACCATAAAAACACCCCTGCGTTTCTAGGTCTGGATCGGAGGAGGGCGGGGGGGCAGGATGTGGCGCTACGCTCAGTAGGAGAGGGGGTTCCCCTCTGCCGTCGCATGTGAATGGAGCTGAATGGAGAAACTGCAGGGACTCGGTGTGGCGGCACCGCCGTTCACTGTTCAGTCCGCGGCGCCGCTGCCATCCATCACGCAACATCCCGGCCTTTTATGGTCCGAAGCGGAGCGTGGGACAAAGGGAGAAAGAGAGAATGAAGACCCATGAAAGAAGGCAGGGTCTCTTAATTTTTTTCCCTCGGATGTATCCCGAGAGCGCGACCGGTTTTGTTTGGTAACCGGGTAACGCCCCCCGCTTACACAAACACGGGAGGCGTTCCGAACGACCTCCATAATTGAGATCTCAGCCGCTCGGCCTCTTAAATCCTCTCGCGTCGTTCCATACATGTCCCAGTCCCACGCCGGCGTCCTCCGGCGCTTCTGTAGAAGACGTCGCGGGTTCTCGGAGGCGCCGCCGGTCCGCTCGACTCCCCCCGCGAGATTTATACGCGGCCGGTGAATCCGGCCTCCGCGCGCGGAGCGGCGGACCTTCTTCTCCGCGGTCACCATGCGCAACATCAGTGGCACCTCTGCTTTTCTTGGCAGGAGACAGTGTTTACCCGCTGCTAGAGGACTGACAAACTCCATACGCCGGTGCAACGTGCACACACACACACACACACACACACACATGCAATGGCTGGAGATATATAAGTGACGCTAGCTCTGGCATGGCACGCACATACTTTCAGGCACCTTTTTAAATAAAACTGTAAGGCTGATGATGAAATGCTTCAGCTCTGTTTTCTTTATTTTGTTTCTTCTGTCGCTTGATTATTATTTTACTGATGTGGAGGTTCTCGCAGGGGTCGATGTGCTCATTCATATCACAAGGCTGCAGCTGGATGGATCGGAGACTTTATGCTCAGCTTTGCAGACGACATACCGATATATGTCTGTGGAGGCTCTCGGTCGTCCGGGTCGTGGTGAATTCTTGTCGAAATCTTCTCGTCTCTGCAACCGGTTTTGAGTTTCTTCACTTGAAGACGTTTCAGCCCTCAGGGGTCAAAGAGGCCATCTTTGTCAAAACAGAAAAACCATCTCTGAACAGAGAAGGGGGCTGCAAACAACCTACTGGGATAGACTTGCTGACACGGACCAGGATCTTCTGCACCCTCCAAACAACCAGGAAAGACCCATCGCCAGAAGCAGCTCTTGGTAACGTCCACATGAGCCTCAGTTCCTGTGATCCAACAAGATGCACTCCTTTGTTTGGCTTTACCTTTTCACATTCCAGTCCAGGTAATCCCACAAAAGTTGCTCTTTTATTCCAACGAACGACACCCCCATTAGCATAACAACCCCCTCACACCTAGCTTCTGCACACAGACTCTTCCATTTACACAACAAGCCACCATAACCTGGACCCGCCCAAAACCCCGGCAGTTCTATTCGGAAACTCCCCGCAGGTCCGAAGAAGCCTCTGGGATGAGGGGCCGAAACGTCTTCCAGTGAACAAACTCGAGTCCAGTTGCCGAGACAAGAAGATTTCGACAAGGAAATCCCGATATACCCTTGTTTTCTAAAAAGCTCCCAGAAAAGACGGGTGTGCACGTATCACCGCCGCTTCTTTCCCGTCTCAGAGAAAACTCACAGCCTGCAGATTCTCCAACCCGGACTTTTCCGCAACACCTGTTTTCACTCCCCCGATTACGCTCACCTGAAGCCAATCACCAGCGACCAGCATAAAGACTCCAGCCTCGCGCTCACCGGCTTCCCACGACTTCCTGGCCTCGGCTCCTGGTTCCGACCTGCTTTGTTTGCGCCTGCGGTAACAAACTCCTTGCCTATCCTTCTCGCATTCGCAATAAAGAAAACGTTGTAGAAGGTCTCTTGTGTTGCAAGTATGTCCTAAAAACACACGTCACCCGTGTGGGCTGAACACGACCAGAAATTTGTGAGAACGTTATTATGGAGTGACCGTTTGGACGGAGAGGCGGACTCACGTCAAAATATAAATAAATCTTACAGCATAATACTCTTTATGAAAGACCAAACTCCCAGAGCAGGGGCTAGCTGCTAATGCTAGCCGCGGTGTCGCATCTTGCACAAAATCACCAATCGCTCAGTAACCTAAGCGTAAAGTCTTATTCCAAATTTTAAACGGATCCGAAAGAGAACCCGACTGTTTATTTTTGTCTGATTCCTGATGTAAGATGTGAAGCAGAATTAAACCCGGGACAGCGACGGGTGACTCGTGGCCCGCGCCGCCGCCGCCGCTGTTAATCCGCTAGTCGCCACTTTGCGACCTTTCCTCCAGCACGGCTCTTATTGTCCAGTAATTGACGCGTTGGAACCACTAATCTCTTTTCCTGGATTTTCCACGGTCTGACAACCCGTCAACAGGAAAATCCCCCTCCAGCTAACCATTACTGTCAAAATAGGACATGGGAAATGAGGTAAATTGAGGTAAACAAGTGGAAAATAGAGGAGTTGTTACAGCAGGGTGAGCAGGGCACACCTGGGTGGCTGGGGCTGACTCAGGTCCTGCTCGGGACCTGGTCTGACAGCAGGTCTGTGTCTTCTAAGGTTCAGAAGGCTCTTGTTTGGCAGGCTCCGGGACGTTGTGGTGTTCCATGGAGGCCGGGTGCAGCTGTCACCGCAGACCGGGGTCACGCAAAGGTCCGCTCCTCCGGGCTTGGCACCAGAGCCAGGTAAAGAGACGCTCCTTATCTGACTTGCTTTTCTTCAATATATCAAGCACACTTGGCTCCATCAAGCCGGAGGAATCCAATGCCGTCCTGATCCTTTCTGAGGACACGGTGCCAGTTAAAGGCAGAGCCTGCAAGCGCAGTTTAAAGCTAAAATGCTTGTTTATTTTAATCCAAATATGCAAAATGAGGTTCATCGGCTCATAACGGAAAGATAAGGGAAATCTTTTCCACCTCATGCCGTAACCCTGCGCGATAACTTCTCGTCCTGGACTTGAAGAATTCCAGAATTCACCGTGACCTGGATGACGGGGAACCACCACAGACCTGTACAATAACACTCTCCAATCCGTTACTGCCCTGCGTCGCTTTGCTCATTCTTTATTCCTGTGCGCGGGTAAAAATGGAGACTTTTTTAATTGATTCAGATTTTCAGAAGATTTATGGATGTTGTGCGAGCGGATATGAAGTTAGTTGTTGAGAGAACCAGGCTGAGGCGGTTAAAGGTGGATTCGCGGTGGCGACCCTTGAAGGGAAAAGGTCAAAGGAAAAGACACTTTTACACTTCAGAGTTTTTTTTTTTTTACTATTTTTACCTCGTTTTGTCACAATTTCCCAAGCACGGGATCACTGAAGTACATCTCGACGGGCCCGTATTTAAAGTCGTGTTTCCTGACCCAGGCAGCACCAGATGTATTTTGCATAAACTATTAAAAAATAGCTGTCGCTCGCTTGTCCCTGCACAGCTGAAGGCGAGATGAACGTGCCAGGAATGAACTCTTCACGCTGTTTCTCCATCGGTGAGATGAAACTCCGCCAGAATAGAAGCTGATATCCCTTTGTGAATATGCAGCCTGCTTTTCCTCTTCTCCCGGCCTACGATAAGAGCAGCGCTGCTGTCGGGCTGAGTGAAGAAGGCTGTTTTAGTTACAAGCGTAATGGTTTGATAAGGATACTGATTTGGGAGGGGAAACTAAAAAAAAAAAAAAAAACACAAAATGTGCTTCTACTGCCCCCTAGTGTTGGTAGAAGGAAGCGGAGGGACAGGAAATCAGGCGGGAGGAGAGGAGTTTATGTTCAATGTGTATGGTTTCCATGGCGACGCGTTTCGTCGAAGCCAAATTCCATTGTTGAGAAAGAAAAGCGGCTTTATTTTTAGAGGCCAAACCCAATTTTCAAGCAAAACAACCGAGGTCGGACGTCCCGGCCAAGAAGAACAAGGCTTCGGGCCTCCTGCCACGCACCGAGGAGAGGCGGCGGCAGGATCGTCCCGGCTCACTCCGGGCCTCGCCGCGAGGAGAAGCTCTCAAACTGGGAAAACGCTCAAAAGCCTCGCCGTCCCGCCGCACGTCTGCCCTGGGAATTAGACTCCGAGACGGTTCAGGCGTGGACGGATGGAGGTAGAGGGATGCTGAACTCAGAAAACCCGGAGAGCAAAATTTATGGATGCGTCAACAACTTTTGCAGAAGCTAGACTCCTTTCAGGGGTTTATTACGGTCATAGAAAACATACAAATCTGCATTTTTAAATAAACAATATCAAACACAAGAGAAAATAACACCGGCACTGAAGAAGATGTGCTCGGAATGACCACACGATGCGTCGGACTGAGTCCACGTAGTCCGAATGCGCGCTTTCTCTATTTCCGGCTTTTATTCCGCGCTAGATGGATGACGTTCAATGCAGAAGGCGGTTTAAAGAATTACATTCAAATTCTAATATAAGGCAAACTCAGCACCATTGAAATAAAAGTAAACTGCAAGCAGGCACTCCAAGCCCTTTCAAAATAAATTAAACACTTTATTGGAGTTAATAAGACATTTAATTGGTGGCAGATGCTTGAGGAGCTTCGCGCGCCAAAGGCCTGCTATTTAATAGAGTTAAACTGCGATGCTGGAAATCCCGTTTGGGGTTTCTGGGCTGCGGCATCTGCAGGCATCGCGTCTGATTCTGGAAACGACGGAGCGACGTCACGTCTGGAAACGTTTGCTACTAACGGTTCTTTTTCTAGAGCCGATCCTTTCATTGATACTCTGTTGTTGCATTTATTTCCAGCTCCGAAAATCCCCTCCCGTTTAATGAATCTATTTAATCATCCACTGCGCTCTTCTGTTGACATCTTGCGTCGAGGGTGGCTCTTCCTCCTCCCTGGGCGGATTCCCCCGGGAGGCCTTCCTCTACGGAGCCTCCATGTTCTCCTGTCAGGAGCTTCACGACGCTGTCCAGATGTCTGAATGACAGGGTGAATGGTTGCACATCTATGACATACCAGTGAGAGGTTGAATGTTGTTCGTCATAAATGTTGTATGACATAAATGAGCGATTTAGGTGTTTATTTATCACGTGTGAATGAAAGGGCGAGTGGTTGTATGTCTCTGTAAGACGTGCAAATGAGAGGGTGAATAGTTGCGTATCTGTGACATATGAATGAGAGGGTGAATGGCTGGATGTCTATATCACGTGTGAATGAGAGGGTGAATGTTTTTTTTTTTGTCCCTAAATGACATAAATGAAATGGTTTGTGGTTGTACGTCTCTATATGACATTGAATGAAAGGGTGAATAGTTACATGTGTCTGTCTTCTTCTTTGGGCTTTTCCCTTCAGGTGTCGCCACAGCCAATCAACTTTCTCCATCTAACCCTATTCTCTGGATCCTCCTCTTTCATTCACGTTCTTCTCATTCACACACATATATTCTGTCTTGCTGTGACTAACTTTCGTTCCTCTCCTTTCCAGAGCAAACCACCACCTCTCTAGATGTTCCTCTACCTGTTGTCTGCTCTCACTACAGATCACAATGTCATCTGCAAACATCACGGTCCATGGAGATTCCTGTCTCACCTCATCTGTCACCATTGCGAACAAGAAGGGGCTCAGAGCTGATCCCTGATGGAGTCCCACCTCCACCTTGAACTTCTCTGTTACCCCTACAGCACACCTCACCACTGTCTCACAGCGAGCATACATGTCCTGCACCTGTCTAACATACTTCTCTGCCACTTCAGACTTCCTCATACAATACCAGAGCTCCTCTCTCGGCACCCTGTCATATGCTTTTTCTAGGTCTACAAAAACACAATGCAGCTCCCTCTGTAAGACGTGCTAATGAGAGGGTGAATAGTTGCATTTATGTGACATGAATGAAAGGGTGAATGGTTGTACGTCTCTACAGAATATCATGTTTGAGTGAGAGGGTGAATGTCTGGATGTCTCTATGACATGAATGAAAGGGTTAGTGGTTCTATGTCACTATATGATGTACAAATGAGAGGGTTAATAGTTGCATATCGTCACCCTCTTAAAATAAATGACTAAATCATTATTTTACAAAAAAAAAAAAAAATTGCCTCCTCATGATGCTGACCACCTCTGGAAAAATTCCCTACATCCTCATTTAAACAGATTGCGCCATTCTACCCCTTTAGTAGAAATTGCCCATGTCAAGAGTGTGTCAAATGGTTCAGTTTTTTGTGTTTCCTGAAAAAATTTTAGACGATTATTTTAAAAGGGTGACGATATCTAGGAAATATGAGTGAGAGGGTGAACGGTTGTACGTCTCTATATGTGTCTCTGTGATGGAGCGCCCAGTAGCAACTGGGATAGACTGCAGGATCAATGAATGAATGAATGAATGACAATCATTTTCATCATTTTTTCATCATTTTCATCATTTTGTGTTGGCCAGCGCTCACGACCAATCGCCCGACCGATGCACGCAAACATGTCGCATAAGTTTTAAATGCACAACGATCTGGATCTGAAGGCAGAGTTGTGAGGCACGGTTGTGTCGAATGTGCGATCTCCTAGCTTGTGGTTGTTAGCAGATTCTCGAGCTGTGTGTGTGTGTGTGTGTGTGTGTGTGTGTGTTGTTTCAGCATCCCAGTAGGCCGAAACATTCAAAGTCCAGGGCACTGCGAAGGAACACAATCGTCTGAAATATCTGTTGAGTCGGTCGTCGCCGGAGACTCGGCCCTCCCAGTCAGCCCAGGGAGTGCTGCTTCTTCAGGTTGTCCGACCGCCTCACTCGCTCCTCCGGGGTTTTCTTGTACCAGCTCCTGGAGGGGAACCCAGGAGACCACCACGCTTCGGCTGAACGCTCACATGATATATCTATGGGTATGTAAGGAGGCACGGACTCACCCCTGCCTGCTCAGCTGGCCGGTCACCGGAGGCTTCTGGCCTTGAGCCGACTTTGGGGCTCTGAGGAAGGAGAGATGAGCCCAATGCGTGTCAAACACTGTTATTTTTTGGCAAAAGCTGTCGAATTCATCTCCAGAACTGCACCTGTTGGTAGTCGGGCTCTTTGGCTTCTGCTGGATCTTTCTAGCCGGCGCAGGGGATTCACCAACCCTGGAGGAAGGTGCCAGAAAACAAGCATCAGAAGATGTCTGGGGTCTTCTCAACAATCAGCTGCATTCATCTAGCCTTCTCCTCAGCATCCTCTTCCCCTCCATCCATACAGCTCCTCTCTGGTCTTCCTCTGGATCTCCTCCAACCTCAGCATCCTTCTAGCCAGATCTTCACCATCCCTCCTCTGTCCACGTCCAAACCATCTCAGCCTGACTTTAACTCTGGAACATCTACCATGTGCTGTCCCTCTGATGGACTCCTTCCTGATCCTCTCTCTCCTCGGCCCCAAAGAAGAACCTCAACATCTTCATTTCTGGTGCCTCCAGCTCTGCCTCCTGTCCTCTCCTAAGTGGCTCTACCCATGCTTGTTTCTCCACTGTTGACCCTCAGTAATTGAAATCCTCCACCTTCTTCATCTCCACCTCCTGTACCCTCCCGTTCCTCTTGGATCCCTTTCATCCACCCGCATGTATTCTGTCTTGCTGCAGCTAACCTTCAGATGTCTTCTTCCCAGAGGATACCTCCACCTAGATGTTCCTCCACCTGCTCCTTGCGCTCACAACAGATCACAGTGTCATCCGCAAACATCAGGAGATTCCCATCAGCCTTTGCATCTTCATAGCCAACAAGAAAGGGCTCAGAGCTTCTCCCTGATGCACTCCCACTTCCACCTTGACCTTCTCTGATACTCCATCACACCTCACCACTATCCCACATCTAGCATACATGTCCTGTACCACTTCGATTCGCTTTTCTGCCGTTCCAGATCTCCTCACACAATCAGAGTTCCTTTTTTGCTCATCTGCTTTTCCTCAAAGGTACCATGAAGCCTTCTTGGAGCGTCTCCATGGTCGTCTAAAGAAGAGCATCCACGACACGAAGCTTTCATCACCTCTTTTTCCTGTCCATGGATCTCTGCGTGGCAGCGGACAAAGCCCCTCTCTCCTTGGGAAACTTGGCTTTCTCCTGCAGATTGAGCGGTTGGGGTTATCTATTGGTGATATCTACCTCAAGGTGGGCTCCCACCAAAAAACGCTCACGGCCGCAGACTAAAAACTGAAAGTCGGAAGGAAATTTTAGTTGTTTTACTGGAGTACAAGGCACATAAGTATAATCTGAGCGGTCTCGGATGAGTCTTTTCCTAGTCTTGGGGCTCACGACAATATCAAACACATATCAACACAATCAACTCCGATAGATGAGCTCCAGCAAAACCGGAAACAGGAAAGTTTGTGGACAATCGGTCACCAGAGCGGTATTGGTGGCAGAGACGGTAACGGTTAGCAGTGTGGATTAACGGGAATGTGAAGGACTGATTAGCGTAGAGCAGGGGTGCCCACACTTTTAGCTACTTTTCAAATGACCATGTGAAAATGCTGAATCATTATTTATTGATATATCTACTGAGTATACTTAACACAATAAATGTTTGTGGATCCTGCATAACTCCATGAGTACTTTTTTGGTAAATACCTCATTATGCTGACTTGAATGGAGTCAACAACATAGTTGAAGTTAGCTGGGAGAAAAATAACTGCTGGGATTTCGGTTCCTTCACCTTTCTCCTTCTCGACTCACTTTTCAAAGGGAAGTCAGTGCTGTAGTTTTTATGAACGGTCTGAAAATGCCGCTCCACATTTCCCTTTTTCGGTATAGAAATGACAGACCGGCAGATGAGGCGAACGCACTTTGAAAATGACAGTAAATTCCGTGATACGTTTTAGTCTTTTTACTCGATCCGGCTCCCCCACTCATTTTTATACCCATAAGTTTAGTAGACATAAATTGGAGGCTAACTTGCTAGCTTGCTAGAACACGCCGTTATGTGCACATGCGCAGTGACGCCCCAGAAAAGGTCCAATCGGACACACCGACTAGCTTTACAATCGACCGGTAGATCGCGATCGGCGTATTGGGCACACCTAGCCTAGAGCGTCCAGAAAGAGGAGCTCAGTCTTGACACCGAAAAGAAAACCCAAAATAGCATCGATTTCTTATGGGTGCAGCTGGTTACCATTTCCCGTAGCTTCCTCTCAGCCTGCAGCTCCCGGTCCTGCTGCAGCAGCGACAGTCGATCCTCCAGAGGGACTTCGAAGAATATTTCGTGGACATCGTACAGGGCCGCTCGTAGCTGAGGGACAAAAGAGACGGGAAAACATCGTCGTATTTTCCTCGTCTTAGCTTCCGGGTGGCCACGGGCGTGACGGCACATCGGTACCTGCGCCCTGACCCTCTCCTGCAGCGATATGTCCTGCGCCGACAGAGGATCTCTCTTCGGTGGAGCTTCGGTTTGGAAAGAACGGATGAACTCCTGTGTATCCTGAACACACACACGGTTCAACACTTGCATGCCACGTGAATGACATTAGTGTGTGTGTGTGTGTGTGTGTGTGTGTGAGTGGGGTCTCACCAAAACAGTCTGACGCAGGTGTTTAACCTTATCGGTTCTGAGCAACCGTCGGACGAGGAAGCCGCGGACGATGGCGCCGATTCGACACAATGCCCTCTGTTGTTCCGCGGTGAGAACCTGGGAATGTTTGCATACGTGACAGCAAAAGTGATTCATGGGCGTCCGTGTCCTCCAGATCAGGAAGGTTTTTTACTTTAGTTTTAAATGATCTGCAAATGATCGGATTGTTTTTTTATGCGGATGGTTGGAAAAACAGCCTCTGTTAAAAAGTAGAACAAACACTGAGGAAAACCCAGTGTTAGAAATCACTTTACTGACAGTTGACTTGAGAAACATCTTTGTCCACTAGGTCAGTGTTTTCCAACCTTTTTTGAGCCACGGCACATATTTTACATTAGAATAATCACACGGCACACCACCAAATAAATATGTCAAAAACATTTTTTAACAAATTAGAATGAAACCGAAGTCTCAATTTACTTAGTGTGAAATCTAATATATCTAATATCTGTAGATTCGTCAAGTTGCAAAGCAAATTTCCCACTGATGTGCAACTTTTCCAGAACACTTTTTTTCAATATCTGAAGACATGTCATCAATATGTCTGAAAATGGTATTATTGGAGAGAACTGGCTATTTCTTTATCAACGCCAGAGCCGAGCTTTTCTTCTCCGATGATTTTGCCGGCAGGTCGTATTAATGTTTTGCTGTTTGGATTTAGAGACGAGTTCAGCAACTTTATAGCAGCTTTCACTGCTTTCTCACTGGTCTTGGTAGTTTTCAACAACGCTGCCTGTTTGTTTACGCAGATACAAGTACTTTATATTTTAAAAATGTATCACGCAAAGCGTCACTAATCACTCTGCTACACAGATGCACAGGTTAATTCACTACCCGTTGCCATGGAATGGTCACGCTGCCCACATAGACATAGGAAGACACATTATTTGCGTTGGATAAATTATTTTCAGACCAATCAGGTGAAAGCGGGCATTTTTCCACGGCACACCTGATGATCTCTCACGGCTCACTAATGTGGTTGGGAAACACTGCACTAGGTGTCGCTGCTGCAGCGGCTCCAGGGGAGGAACCGAAGATAAAGCAGCTCACATTGATTGGGTTCTGATTACAATGATAATAACAAGAGACTAAATACAAGCTAACACTTGCTAAACTTGGCTGCTCCTCAAGGCCAGAACATGCAGCGATCGTGATCGACCGCCTCACATCCGACTTGATGTGTTAGCCAGATGTGAAATTGTTATTTCCATTTTGCAAATGTATACTGATCCAACAACACAATGTAACTCCAAGTCAATCACACTTGTGTGAAATCAAACTGTCCACTTAGGAAGCGACACTGATTCATTTTATTTGTTTTAAGGACGTTACATCCATGTTGGATCAGCCTGTCGTGTGTTTTTTCACTTTAATTTGGAGTGTGACTCTAAATCCAGACCTCCATGGGTTCATACATTTGATTTCCATCGATAATTTTTCTTGCCAGCACATCCAACTATGTAAATAACAAAGTATTTCATTCACTTAGATCTGGGATGTGTTATTTTAGTGTTCCCTTTATTTTTTGTCTCTCACACACCTGACTTAGCCTGGCACGAGGTTTGCTAGCAGCCCACGTTGATCCCCACAGATAAACCGGCGGGACGGAAGGGGAGGACACACCGGAGCTGACGGGACTGGGGAAACCTGGGGAAGGAATGCCGACATTCAGAGTTTTATCAGAGAGTAAATGCGATATACGAGTTGTACGAATCCGCATTGCGGCATCGCCACTTTTGCGGTGACGTTTGCGCAGTCTCGGAAACAACGTCTCCAACTTTAGCAACCGTATTTTGCGGACTATAAGGCGCACCGTATTATCAGGCGCATTATCAATGAACGGGCCTATTTTCATACATAAGGCGCATGATAAAACATACGGTATATAAACGAAAAAGTCGAACTTAATTCGAGTCATACACTGGTTTAATAACCCAGCGTTCCATTCCATCCTCTAACTGCTTGCTTCCTCCACTTCTGTACCGTTGATTCATTCTTGTTGTATTCTTTGGCGGCTGCTCTTTTCCCATCATCTCCTGTATGACTGATAAATGCCTTGAGTTTGAATTCTGCTTCGTAAGCATGTTTCTTAACAGGTGCCATTTTTTGGGAGTCCTCATACACACAAATGTACGGTCATGTTCTGTTGAAACACAGAACGTACAGCTATCACAAAAAGTAAGAGTGCTACGTACTGTTCTCTGATTGCCACATAGCATTGATTGGCGGTCAGTAAACACAACAAGAATTCATTTATAAGGCGCACCGGATTATAAGGTGCATTGATGATTTTTGGGAAAATGTCAGGATTTGAAGTGGGTCTTATAGTGCCAACAATGCGGTAGCTTGGAATTTGCACAAAGATTTAAAAATGTTTAGTGCTAACTGTAAATTTGAGATTGAAGGATGTGCTAATGTTATGACTGTGAGGTTCAATGTCATGGAAAAACTCAAAGCCTGATCTACATTTTAAAAAAAACACAATTGTTTCCACGCCGCACCCGTACTTTGTCCTGGCGAGCGCTCGGCGGGCGTCTGGGCGGGGCTCGGCCCCAGGCGGGGGGGGCTCAGGACGGGAAAGCTCCGCCTCCCAGCGTCCACGCTCAGGGGCGACACACACTCTTGCTGCCCCATCAGCCTTCTTTCCGTCTCCTTCAGCTCCTAATAACACACACACACACATTCATTGGTTTTGATGTGGATGGTATTTGTTCAACTTTGACCTCGGTGACATGCAGTCAGGGGAGGCAGGAGAGGCCGTGCCTCACTTGCCAATCTTGGAAAGAAAAAAACTGTCAAATGAAAAAAATAATTCTGGTTGTATTTATCAGTGATTTTCACTAGAAAATAAATTTTTCATTTCACTTCACCAGTTTTAGATTGTTTTTGATTCAAAATGGTTGGATTTTCACATTTACTCTTCAAATACTGAGAAGAGACGTGCGGTGAGGCAGCCGACTGTCAAGCCTCAACGTAGATGCTGCTGGCATGCTCTGCACTAAGACTCCAGTGCTGTCTTGTTTGTTTAAACATGTTTAAAAAAGTGTTTAAAAATGTTGAAAAAAAACACTTTTCTATCGGAACAACATTTCCGATTTGTCGACAGCAGTATGTGTGTGACTAGTTTCTTGTGCTGAGCGTTCATGAGGCACATCAGTCAGTGCCTCACCAACCTCACTGCACATCACTGATGCACACAACGGCATTGCATCTCAAATAGTGGACACAGCCCACACTATTTGTAGAGCTTGCCATGCTAAGATAATATACTTCACTAATACTGCTAATATGAGGAAACACATTAGCCGATGGCACGCTGAGCTAATGTTAGCCTCAGCTAACTATGAAAAACAGTGACTCAGCCCAACCAAAGAGAGAAGCCAGAGGATAACTAAGTGCAGAGCAGCTTTCACAGCAAAGGACTTCAGGCCTTACGGCCTCGTCAAGAACGCCAGTTTTCACCGGCCAGTTAAGACCCCGCATCGTAAAACTCATTGCTTCTCAAATAGCCTGAACGTGCTGATCGTGTAGCATTAGCTCTATGGTGTACGTTTTTTTCACACAAAAGCTAAGACGTGGAAATATGACGAAGCGTATGTAGCGCTTAGCTTCACTGAAGCTACGGAGGGAGACGAGGAGTGTGTTTACTGTCTGGAAATGTTTGCAGCAGACAGCATGAAGACAAATAAATAAGATATTACACCCCGATCACGCTGAGAAGCCGCTTGAGTTTTTTCAGCGAAAACGCGCGGAATATTGCCAACAATCATCCCGGAAAGTTATTCTTAATGCAAGTTGATCTATATTTCCTTCTTTTTTCTTTTCTTTAGTGATAATATGGATACAGTGTGGTGCAGAGGTTTACACAGAACTATTTTATGGAGAAATTATCCTATTTATAGTTACAGCGGTGGAAAGGTGGAGGACACAGTGGTGAGATGATCTACAAACACTAACAAAGACCAAAACACAGGAGGCAGAGCTGGAGGTCAAAGAGATGGAGATGTTGAGGTTCTCTTCGGGAGTGACCAGGATGGAGAGGATCAGGAATGAGTCCATCAGAGGGACGGCAGATGGTAGATGTTTTGGAGAGAAGGTCAGAGATGGTTGGATCACGGACAGAGGAGGGATTGTCAATATATTGGCAGAAACATCCTGGAATTGGACGTCTAGAGCAGCGGTCGGGAACCTGTGGCTCGCGAGCCATATATGGCTCTTCTGGTGACGGTATATGGCTACCTGAAAATTTTGAGTTGAAAAAAAAAGGTTGGAACTGATTTTATAATACTTTTGATATTTTTTCATAATACTGTGTCATTTTAAAATAAACAGAAATTAGTTTTGAAGATAAATTTCACAGGTCACCCGTCGGTCAACTCGGGAACCGATGCCTTCCGAGCATCCGGGTCATTGTAAAAGTGAAGAAATCAATTTTATCAGATAGCCAACTAGTTTATCCAACGGAAAAGATGGCGAAAAGAAAAAAAGACGATGATGACCGTGCGGTCCAGGCTGCGTGGACGGAGGAATTTACATTTGGATCTGCGATATGACCAAAATGTAATCATAAAATTGCATTGATGGAACGGTCAAATATAAAGAGAGGCTTCGAATAAATCCATGCGGCACCAGAGATCGCATTAAAAGTAAGACATATTTAATTTATTATAGGTTAAAAATACTATATGGCTCTCAATGAAATGTATTTAGAAATATTTGGCTTTTATGGTTCTCCCAATCAAAAAAGGTTCCCGAACCTCTGGTCTAGAGGAAGACCAAGAGAAGATTTATGGAGGTTGTGAGAGAGGATATGAAGGTAGTTGGTGTGAGAAAGGAGGATCCAGAGAAAAGATGGAGAAGGTTGGTTCTCTCTGGAGATCCCTGAAGGGAAAAACCCAAAGGAGAAGAAGAGGAGATATTAATTTTTATGAACGTATTACCGATTGCGAGGAGATTTTAAAACAAGCAGGTCGGAATGGATGGAGAAAAGTGTCAGAGATAGAAGATTATCAGCCAGAAGCAAAGGAAAGATGGAGGAGACAGTGGGGAGGCCAGACATGTATGCTCTACAAACAGTGACAATGACCAAAAGACAGGAGGCAGAGCTGGAGGTCAAAGAGATGAAGATGTTGAGGTTCTCTTTGGGAGCGACCAGGATGGAGAGGATCAGGAATGAGTCCATCAGAGGGACGGCAGGCGTTAGATGTTTTGGAAAGAAGGTCAGAGATGGATGGGTCATGGACAGAGCAGGGAGAGTCAATATATCGGCAGAAACATGCTGGAACTGGAGGTCTAGAGGAAGACCAGAGAGGAGATTTATGGAGGTTGTGAGAGAGGATATGAAGGTAGTTGGTGTGAGAGAGGAGGATCCAGAGAATAGATGAAGAAGGTTGGTTCTCTGGAGATCCCTGAAGGCAAAAACCCAAAGGAAAAGAAGAGGAGATATTCGTTTTTATGAAAGTATTACCGATTGCGAGGCGATTTTAAAACATGTCCGACGCAAGCCGAGCTCCTGGGAGTCATTTTCAGACGTACAAGAACTACAGACAAACCAAACAACGCCAAAGCGTCCACTTGGGCTTGAGGAGCTGAGATTGTGTGGTTCATCTTGCTGACCAGAAGGAGGCACTGTTGCTCTTTCTCCTGCTCCGCCAGCAGCAGCGCCATCTGCAGGGCGTGTTCCTCCTCCAGGCGCCGCTGCATGTCCTCCAGAGCTCTCCTCTGAGTCTCCCCCGCTGCAGACAGAAACCTTTCAATTTCGATGCCGGTTCCGTCGAATCAAACGCTCTTTTTGAATTCCACGGGAGAGATTTCGGGGTGCGGTTGCGAGGCTCACCTGCGTTGCCGGCCGTCGGAGAGACGGTGGCGTCGCGCGGAGGCTCCTCGGACTCCGTCCGGAGTTTGACCTGCGGCGGCTCGGGGGTCGGGCCGGGCCTCGGGAGGCACGGCGAGGGGTTCTCCGGATCATAGTGGTTCGCAGAGGCGGCGGCGTTGCGACCGCGGGACGACCACGTGACCCCGGCCATGAAGCGAGGCAACCTTTCCTGGCTGCGGTCGATGTGATCGCCTCCGGGGCGCGGCTGGCTGTCCATGGTGTGGCAGCGGCGGCGGAAAGCGGCGGCGGGGAGCTCTTGGTGCGCGACGGGGCTGGACGGGGCGTTTCCACAGTGGCCGGACCGATTCGGGACGTCCTTTCCGGAAGCGCCCGCGCCCTCCGCCCTCCTGGGAACCCCGCCGCCGCCTTTCCCGGACCTCCCGGGGCTTCGGGGGATCAGATCCGCCGGGCTAATGGGGAAGGAGAAGTGGATGTTGCCCGTGGAAACGGGCCTGGGTTTGCGTTTCTGTGCGCGGCGGCAGACGGAGGACTCCGGACCCGGGAGGCCGACGAACTGGTACGGAGTTTGGTTCTGGATCGGGATCTGCGGCAAGCCGACCGGGCTGCGCCGCAGGCTGAACCCGACGTCGGCGTCGCGGTTCCCTCTCGGACTCGGGGTCCGAACGTCCCCCTCTGGCGTGGCCTCGGCGGCGTCGGGCCCGTGCCGGCGCTGCTCTTTCTTCACGTACTCCCTTGACTGCTTGAGAAGGCTGTCCAAACTAACATCCTCCTCCTCTTCCTTCCCCTCGGCTTCCTCCTCGGCCCGGCAGCCGTTCAGAAGGGGGGCGTCGCAGGGCGGGCCGGACAGGAAGCCCGGGTCTCTGGCCAGTCCGGGCCGGTCGGTGACCAGCGTGTAGCCGCCGACGGAAGCGCACTTCGCTGCCGGCGCCTTTTCCTCCTCTTCGCTTGGTTCTTTGCACGTTTGCTTCTGGAAAGCAAAAGGAAAATGAGCGATTCTTCGGTCTCCACCGGCAGGATAACGCTTCTTCTGCAGGCGTCAGCCGTCTTCAGGACGGCATCTGGAAAAATGACTAACTGTAATCACAACAACGGCCAGACAGGCCGGCTGTTCCGCAATCAGGAGCGACGAGCCGGCCAAACGAGATCCACGTCGGGGTTAAAAATAGCCGAGCCTTTCCGGAAACGCGTGGAGTCGGTGTGAAAGCTCCTCACCTGCAGGGAGGCCTGACCTCCAGGCTGGGGTCGGGGTCCGGGTCGGGGTCCGGGTCGGGGTCCGGGTCGGGGTCCGGGTCGGGGTCCGGGTCGGGGCCTCTGCCGGCACTGCAGCGCCGCCTGCGACCAAACCTCCCTCATCTCAACCCGTTGCTCGGCATCCAGCTGCATCACACACACACACACACACACACACATGTCAAAATGTGTGTTTGTGCCAGAAGTGTGTACGCTGACATTCCTTCCATGGCTTAAAACATCGGTGTCATATTTCCTGCCTCTAAAGGGGAAGCTGAGGAGCATCACGTGCTTCCCCTTCAGCGCAGCAGCGTGGAGTGTCCGTGGAGGTTCGGTCTCACCAGAGGTGGAAGCACGGCTCTGCCGTGGAACCGGATGACGGAGCGGGCCTTCGCCGCCGCGCCGAGCGGACCGCACGCCGTCCTCTCGAACGTCCCCTGGTCCTGCAGCGCGACCAGGGTCCGCAGGCGGAACTCCTCGTAGCTCTCCATCTCTGGACCCGGGCGGAGACGCAAACCATGTAGAGACCTTCAGCGGAGCGGGACGGATGACCTGCAACAGAGGAACGTCTGTCCGCTCTTTAACCGCTCCATCACATTCCTGACATTCCTCTGCAGCAGATGACTTCTATTTCCATCTGCGGACGCAGAAGGTTCAAGATCTTCCCGGGTGTCCGCAGGTCAGTGAGAAGGATAACCCCCCCCTCCACACCTCCATCTCCACCTCCACCCATCACGGGGACTTCCAGTCCGCACAATGGTGCCGGCGGTCGGGAGGTCTCCTCCCGCCTTCCCCCGCAGGAGGAACATCTCGGTTCTTCTGCATTTTCTTTTTTTTAAAATCTGGTGAAGCCGGAAACACGAGCGCCACGCCTCACAGCGCGCCGGCGGCTTACCCTCACGGAGGACGGCCACCGCTGCGTCCTTCCCCTCCTTCTTCTTCCTCTTCTTCTTCCTCTTCTCCTTCTCCTTCTCCTTTCGACGCCCGCCTTCCTGAAACGGCGTCGGCTACGACGCGGGCAGCATGCGTGTCTCCTCAACCACGGGTTCCATCATCATCATCCCCTCCTCTTCCTCCTCTTCCTCCTCCCCAATATCATCATCATCATCCTCCTCATCATCATCTCACACGGCTCTTCCGGTGCTGCAACAGCGCCCCCAAGCGGCCGCCGCTTCCCATTGCGACCTCTGCACGGGACCTCGCTTGACATCCCATAATGTTATCCGATACGTGATGATCCAGAATCATCGTGCAGCTTCGCGGGGTGCGGGGTGGAGCGTTGCGTCCCGTTTACAGCCTTATTACCGTGTAACACCTCGTTTATTACAGTGTAATAAACGTGTAATAAGCACATCTCTCCACGCGCTGAGAGAACTCGATGAACTTAACAGCTTCGAGCATTTGCAGTAAACTCAGCGTGAGCTGAAATAGCTTCTGTACATAAAAAAGTCCCTTCAAGATGAAGCTGGGCGACGTTGTGTATAACAGATTCTTTGTTTCTGGCTCTTTAAGATGTCCTCGTTTGGTTGCCGTGTCGTTGCCGGGCTGTAATAAACAAAATGAGCGTGCAGATGTAAATACGACGCCTTCACCACGCATCGCTCGACGCGAGATTTGAGTAATTGAGATGTTTATTGAAGTTGAGACACAAAATATGTCTGTGAAGGAGAGGAACGGGGAGTGGAGATCAAGAAGGTGGAGAAGTTCAAGTAATTTCAAGTCCAGAGTGTGGAAGAGAAGAAAGGTGAAGAAAACAGGTTCAGGCAGGTCGGAATGGATGGAGAAAAGTGTCAGAAATAGAAGATTATCAGCCAGAAGCAAAGGAAAGGTGGAGGAGACAGTGGTGAGACAAGACATGTATGCTCTACAAACAGTGACAATGACCAAAAGACAGGAGGCAGAGCTGGAGGTCAAAGAGATGAAGATGTTGAGGTTCTCTTTGGGAGCGACCAGGATGGAGAGGATCAGGAATGAGTCCATCAGAGGGACGGCAGGCGTTAGATGTTTTGGAGAGAAGGTCAGAGATGGTTGGGTCATGGACAGAGGCAGGGAGAGTCAATATACCGGCAGAAACATGCTGGAATTGGACATCTAGAGGAAGACCAGAGAGGAGATTAATGGAGATTGTGAGAGAGGATGTAAAGGTAGTTGGTGTGAAAGTGGAGGATCCAGAGAACAGGGTGAGATGGAGAAGGTGGATTCGCGGTGGAGACCCCTGAAGGGAAAAGCCCAAAGGAGAAGAAGATGATTAAGTGACATTGGGGACTATTTTCAGCAATGGTCTGATTGGACAACGGTGAAAAAGTTGGATTGGATTGAAAGCCATGATGCAAATATAGATTTGTTAAATTGTCCAAATGTTGGTGCACCCTCATATTCCATTAAACATTTTGCCTTTCTAAAATGACTTTCATAAATATTCGGTCTCTTATTAAAACATTCATTTTCTAATCGTTCATCATTGCAGTTTTCACAGTTCATTCTTGGCGTGCACGGCTGACCCGGGACGCACGGGCCGAGCCACGCGCACGTTTTCCTCGTTTTCCACAAGTAAAGCGTCGAGGTGGCTTTCCGTGAAGGTGGCCTCCGAATCCTGTTCGAGGAAAACTGGGTCACCGGGCGTTATTTTTAACTTATTTACATAATAACAATAATAATAATAATAATAATAACAATAAAAGTTGTGGTTATTATTATTGTTATCATTATATAGTAATTAAATGAATAAAATCAAGCAAAATACATGTTATATAACAATAATTATTCTATCATAATAATGATAATAATCATAATAATATATAGTAATTAAATAAAAATAAATAAAATACATACAAATTAAAACAAATCTAATTAATATAATGATATATATTAACAAAACAACAAAAAACAACAACAACAATAATATTAATATTTTTTACTATTAATATTATTTTTATTACCATTATTATTGTTGTTGTTTTTGTTGTTGTCATTAATGACATCAATCATTATTATTATTTTTATTTATTTGTGATTTGTGTTCAGGACCCACCTGGAAGGAGCGGCGCTTCACGCCCGTGCACGCCGGCGTCTGCTCGTAGCACAGGGAGATCTCCAGACGCTCCGGTGGGTCGATCAGGGCGGCACGGAATCGGTCGCGGTAAGACTCTGAATCAAGATCCAGCAGCTGATTTAACTCACGTATCATTTATTTTACAAATTGAAAACAACTGCAAGTCACAGTGAAGCTGCTGGTTTTGCAGCATCTGCTATTTAAATGACCACTTCAGGATTTGTTTCACTGCGAAATAAAAACGACTCGGTTCGATGCGTTTCCGCCGTTTCAGTGTCGCATCGAGGACTTGATGACACCCGTACGTCTAGAACAAGGGCGTCAAACTCAAATACACAGTGGGCCAAAATTCAAAACTGGGACAAAGTTGCAGTCCAAAATTGATTTTATTGATATTTATCTCCTCCGGATATAACAATGAACCTTTTCATACCCAAGGAAGTTTTGCTTAAAAACTGAATATGGTGTTTCGAGACTTGGAAAAGACCGATGGAAAACTATCATCTCTCATCTGAAGACCAGTTTTCAGAGTTTTTAGTCTCCGCCTAGTTTCAGACTGAGATCTTACAGGGTCTCTACGTACAAGACTACAACCGGATTCTCTCAGCAGTTTTTTTTTCCCCACTGTGAATGTTTTCCCCAGGTATCTGCAGAGCTTCTGCTCTTTCACACCATCATCATCATCGGCTCCTCTTTTTGGACGATCCTCACCGATCGGGACGTCCTTCGCCGTTCCCGTTCGTCCGCATCCGCCAACAAATACCGTCTCCGCCGCCAATACCGCTCCGGCGACTGTTTCTCCACCGCGTTTTCCTATTTCCAGTTCTGTTGGAGCTCATCTATCGGTCGTCCGTTGTGCTACGTCGCCGTAAAGACTCGTTTGATAATATCGGAAACCCAAAACTGGGAAAAGGCTGATCTAAAAGTGCTCAGATTACAAACTTGTATTATATTAAATGACTGAGATAACGGGAGTGACTCTGGTAAAACTGTAGTTTGAGACCAATGGCGATGAGAAGACAAGGGTCTACGAGTCAAAGTGAAGTCCAACAAAGTTAAGGGACGGGGAAACCTGGAATCCCGTGCCCACATGTGACAGCTCAAGCTTTGCAAGAAGTTAATTAGATCTTCACTCGAACTGATCTTACCCAGCAGGCTCAAGCAGGAGGAGGCCAATCCGTCGCCGGAGAAACGTTCATGTTTCTCGGTCAACAGCTTCTCGCACGCCCCTCCACCGATGAGGTCCTCGACGGCGGCGCGTCTTCCCCCGGCCGGGACGTCTCGCAAGGCTTTCCCGATCTCTGGAACCCAGTGGCGTTTTTTTTTTAAATCTACTCACAACCAGAACGCACGCTGACACTTGCGGCTAAAACTCGAACCGAGACCCATCGTACCTTTGGCGACGGCGAGGCAGCTTTCGCAGAAGGTGTCTGCTTAAAAGGAAAAAACGAACACTCGACATTTTTAGAGACCGAGTTCGAGGCGTGCAAAGAAGTGCAAAGTCAATGGCGAAGCTCGCTCACGGCGGTCGACGTCCTCGGCGTGCACAGGCAGGAGGCAGCAGCACGCCAGGGCCAATATCGTTCTCATGGCTGCACAAACGCCGGACGGACTGCGATCTGAGCAGACAAACGCAAAGCCAGGGCTCCATTGCATTACCTCTCACGTGGCTTTAGGAACAATAGGATCACAACCCCCGGCATTCCACCAACAGGTTCATCAGGTTTTGTCTGAATATTCAAAAGAAATGTTCGTGGAGTGAACTGTCCATCGCACCCGATAGATATGCCACCAGTAAATGGAAAATTCCTTAAAAATAAATGTAAACCTAAGTATTGGCAAACAACACTGTGCGCTGGAGTAACGGTATATAGTCACACTCAAAAAATAAAGAGCCAGAGTAAAAGATACTAGGAGCGCTGCCACAGGCTGCCATCTTCCAGCGCCTTCTTTAAAAAAAGAAGAAGAAGAAAATTAAGTAAAATTGGTGTTTGTGATGATTATTTGTGAATGCAGACAGAAACAGTCACAGTTAGTTATAGATGATAATCTACAGGGAAATAGTTTTGGAGCATTCTGCACTCCCACGGAGAACATGAATATCTTCTTTTCTTTCCAGCCAATCACCTGCCTTCATCTAACCCACAGCCAATCACCTGCCTCCATTTAACCCTCTCTTCTCTCACACCAACTAACTTCCTGTCCTTTTTCCCGCCATCCATAAACCTCCTATCTGCTCTTCCTCTACACTTCCTGCCTGGCAGCTCCAGCCTCAGCATCCTTCATCCAGATCCTCACCTTCCCTCTTCTGTCCATGTGCAAACCATTTCAGTCTGAACTTATCTCCAGAACATCTAACATGTGCTGTCCCTCCAAAGAGAACATCCACATCTTCACCTCTGCTGCCTCCTGTCTTCTCCTCAGGGTCTCCAAACTAGACAACATGGAATAAGAACAAGAATGAGAACAATTTTATTTATCCTGAAGGAAATTGTTGTGCTAGAGTTACAAGAAAAATATAACAATAATAAATAATTGTAGAAAATTGTATAAACAGTAAAAAAAAAGAGAAGAAGGAAGAATAAGAAATAGAAATAAACTATAAAAAGTGTCTTAAGTAACAAGTGAAAACTGTAAAGTGTCTTAACAAGTGAAAGATAAGGAGTGCACAAGAGTATGAAAAAATATATACAGATAAATTATTACAATTTACAGTAGGTGGGTGAGATTTTTTTTTAAAGATTTTAATATTTTAAGAGTTCCTGCGGCTGAAGGGAGAGGAATTAAAAAGTCTGATGGCTTCAGGTAGGAAAGACCTCCTGTGGCGTTCAGTGGTATGGGTGCTCGCACCTCTGTCTTTTATGCCTTTCCTTCCTTCAAACCTGATGGGGATTCCTGACTCACCTCATCTGTCAACCTGTCCATCACCACTGCAAAAAAGAAGGGACTCAGAGCTGACCCTTAATGTAGTCCCACCTCCACCATGAACATCTCTGTCACACTTACAGCACACATCACCACTGTCTCACAGCAGGCATACATGTCCTGCGCCAGTCTAACATACCCCTCCAGATTTCCTCATACAGCATCATAGTCCCTCTCTTGGCACCCTGTTGTTTGCTATTTCTAGATCTGCAAAGGCACAATGCAGCTCCCGTTGACCTTCTCTGTACTTCTCTACCGGCATTGTTGAAACAAATACTGCATCTGTAGTGCTCTTTCTAGAGATGAAACCACACCAGACTTTTCTCTCAGTCTAGTTTCCACTTCTTTTTCCCATAGCATGATGGTATTCATCAACTTTATCCCCTTATATTCAAAAGTGAAAGTGACATATATACAGTCTGGAAATGCTTTCCCGTTCAGTGAAATTCTTATTTTGCTGTCCAAGTGAAGCCAGATAGGTAGCAATGAATAAATAATAAACATACTGCTACAGCCAGACATAAAGCGTGCAGAGAAATATAACAGTGTAAAGAAATGTAAACAGTATGAGCAGGATGGACATCATTGAGTATAATTATATGGCTCATCAACTTTATTCCTCTAGAAACATTGAGGCATAAAATGACAATTCAAATCAAGGTAGTGCTGAAAATCAATATTAATAAGAACATGTTCAGGCCTCCAACTCAGAAACGTCGATTCATCCCCCCACGTCAAATCACAAATCAAACACTGTTTATAACAGCCTATTCCATCTGACTCCAGACGACTCTGTCGCTTTCATTTATTCATTTGTATTTTTTTACCGCGTTGTCATGTTTATTGTTTTTATTTATCATTATCTCTTTTAAATCTTTATTTTGTGCATATGTATATATATCTCTATCTTTGAATGTCAAGTAAGGGGCCTCACATAAAATGTATTATTATCATTATGATTACTATCATTACTATTATTATGGTTACTATCATTGTTGTTATTATTATAATCATTATTATCATTGTTTTTATTATTATTATTATCACTCTTAGAGCCTCCGCAGTTTTTTTTTAAGCGACAGTTTTGTGTCTGACCGCTAGGTGGCTCTGTTTCACCGAGTACCCCTCCCGTATGACCCATATATGGTCATTTTTACCTTATACGTATAGCCACGTGGTATCTGACGTCACCAACGGTAACTACGAACGTGTGCGGGAAACGCGAACGTTACGCCGGAGTTGTGTTTTCTGCGGGAGACGCGGCGCCGACCGGGAAGTTTTGACCGACCGGAATACGTGCGGGACAACGCGAGACCGAGGCTCATACGGATAACTTGTAAGTAACCAAAGCAGTGGTAATCTTGTCTGTTAGCCTACGGGGGTGCGGGGCCGGCGGGAGCCTCGGGCTGGGGCCGGTGTCACTGGTCCCGTACTCGGCTTTTAAAACGGTCGTGCCCCGCGGTCGTTCCTCCGGAGCTCCGCGCTTCTCCAAGCCGGAAAACGAGTGACGAGAGGCGGCTAGCTGCTAGCTGTCGACGCGGTCCGGTAATGGAGGTGACGGTTCTCGACCTTTTGCCGTTAACTCGCCGTTTTCTCGGTGACAGCTCCCCGCCGTGGCAACATTTTAACGGGTTCGACCCGAATAAACCGCCGGCCCGGAACCCCGACCGGGGCCGGGTACAGGCGCCCCTCCGGCCGTCCTCGGTCCTGGAGCGGTCCGTGGTTTGGTGTTTGGCCGAACTCCACGGCGTTTACCACGGGTAAGCACACCGCTGTGTCCAGCAGGTGGTGTCCTCCTCCAAGTCACACAGTCTGACAATATACTTTTATTTTCCCTTGTATCTGTATATGTAATACTAGATGTAACAACAACAACAATAATAATAATGATAAAAATAAGACATCCATAACAGTCACACAACCACACACCGTCTCATTCACAGGTCATTTTGCAACCTACAATCATTTAGATGTCATCTCAAACATACATATCTCTTATTCACAAATCTTGGCAGTTTAGGATCTCCATTGGACCTCTTGCATGTGTTTGAGGAACCGTGAGGAACCCCATGCAGACACAGGGAGAGCGTGGAGGCTCGGTGCAGAAAAGGCCCCCCTCGTTGCTGTGAGGAGGAAGCGTTGCCATGCTACTCGAGCCGCCCAAAGTCGGTTTATTGTTCCTTAAATGTTATTCTTGGTTGTCTGGTTGAAGTAGGAGGTGTTTGTAACATGATTATTCCTGGTCTGTGTTCGGTTGCGAAGGAGATTTGCTTGATTCGACAAAGACGTTAATCTCCGGTTGTTATCGGTCGTTGCGATCTCAGATTCGAGGGGTGTTTTATTGTCGTATGCACGGTGTGCAAACTGGAAATGGTAAATCTTACGAGATCGTAACCTCTGACGACATGCTCCCTTGGCGGCAGCCGGAGGGCGTGCTGTGGAAGCGGCTCTCCTGTGGACTCGGGTGGTGGATGCTCTGCGGAGAGGCCGGCGGAGTCCCGGTTGGCCTCCATCAGTCGCCGCTATCTTTTTCCCCCCAGGTTGGTTCATGTGGACTCCGGTGTCTGTTTCTTCAAGACACAAATGGCTCCTCTGCGTTATGTTTTTCCACTCGTGTTTCTGGACAAGAGGAGGGGAACTCAATGAATGTGAAACATGAGCCAGTGGCCTTTTTTATTTGATTTTTATTTGACTCCAACATAAGACAACTGCCATGGTCTTCCAGCATTTTCTTCCTTCACTCAGGAAGAAGCCCAGCCTCTCCTATCAATAAAACACCGGGAGGGGATATTTTCATTCAGTCACACACTCTGCGTTGCTCTGTGTTGCGGTGACTCCTGGTCAAACAATCGCTATTCCATTTCCTTTTTATTTTATTTCTGCATTATAACCAGGCATCTTTTGGAGGTCAACTTCTAAACCGTGAGAAATATTCACAAAGCTTCTGTCTCCAGGGAGATCTTTTATAAGTGACGCGCCTGTTGTTGCAATGTGGCTTGGACAAAATAATAATAAGAAGAAAAAGAAGAATAACTTATACTATTCATTAGTATAATATGAATGTGGTAAAGTATTGTGCCGGTATAGAAAGGTCAGAATACAGAATAATTGCAGTCTTGTCCCTTGCTATGCTATTTCAATTGTCCAAGTAAAGTTTGTTGTCAATACAGAATAAGAAATATTTTATTGATCCGCAGGGAAATTGTGTACCTGCCATGTTTCAAACCTACACAAGACTGAAAATGCATTTCTCTAAGACCCACAATGCAGAAGGAAACAAGAAGATGCATAAATTCTCATTAAACCAATGTGTTACTGAGTTTTGATGTGTAGCTTTCGCCCCAGAACACCTTCAGAATATCACACAGCACGCCAAAATGGACGAACTAGCAAAAATAGGCAAAACTCTTAACTAAGTTAATACAAATAACATTTAAGTATTAAATCTCCGGTCTTGGAGTGTGAAAGGGCACAACGCAGGTCTCAAACTTTGAGTGACAGTGTCATTGACAACGATAACATTATCAACATGTTTGTGTATATGTGTGTGTGTGTATATATACACACATATATACGTTTGTGTGTGTATGTATGTATGTATGTATGTATAATATGTATGTGTATATATATGTGTGTGTGTGTGTGTGTGTGTGTGTGTGTGTGTGTTGTGTGTGTGTGTGTGTATATGAGTTTTTTTTTTTTTTTTTTTCGAAAATGGATTTGTTTTCGAGGATATGACAGGCCCCCGCTCTCTAACGGTGGCCCTCGGGGGCCCCAGCGGCGGGGAGCGAACAATGGTGCGTTCAGGTCCCTGCCCCGCCGGGCTCCGGCCTCTGCTTTCCGCCAATAGATTCAAAGCGGGCGCCGCGGCCCACAATGGCCGGCCGGGGGAGGGAGGACCAGCGCGCCGCGCCGCTCCGGCTTTGTTACGCCAGGGAAGCCATTTTGGAAATCTGCTCGTCGTGCGGCAGCGCAGCGCACACACACACACACACAAGCGAGCGCAAGTGCACACACACACACGGGCTACCCGCAAACTTTTGGGCTCCATCCACGCACGAAACAACCGTCGGTGCGCCGGGAGGGATCGGCGGCGGCGGGCCGGGATGCCGGCGGGAGTTTACGCGTCCGACGTGCCTGCAGGGAGCGGATCCTGATCTTTGGAGATCTGTTTTTTTTTTTTTAAAGAATGATAAAGCGTACGGACTGTAACCACACGGGCAAGTTGGCATGCTGCTACACACACACACACACACACACACACACACACACACACACACACAATCTCTCTCTCGCACACACACGTCGAATATTTCATCTCCGTCCGGTACCGTCCGCTCCTCCATGAGCGGATCGCGTCTCCTTTAACCGCCAGTGTTTTGACAACCGCCGCCGTCTCAGGCCTCGAACACACATACACACACACACACTCACTCACACACACATCGGCGTTATTAGTCAACAGTGAATGCCCCCCTCCCCCGCCCGTTATGTTGCGATATGTCGCACAGTCGCGACAAAGCGTTATTTGACGTGACGTGCAGACCGTGCAGGTTATTGTGCGTCGCTGCGCAGGCCAGTCAGTTCTTGACGGGGCCGTCTGAAATATACGGCGTCTAAATTTAGCACTGTCCACCCCCAACACACACACAAACGCACTACATGGAGGGGGGAATTAAACCCGCCTCTGTGCGGGTTCAATCCCCGCACGGTGCGGTTCGCCTCTGCGCAGGTGGCTCTGCGTAAAACACGCGAAAGGAGCGTCAGGAATCTCAGTACTCGGTCTGAGGTCCCAGTGTTTTGGTGTGTGTGTGTCTGTGTATCTGTGTGTGTGTGTGTGTGTGTGTGTGTGTGTGTGTGTGTGTGTGTGTGTGTGTGTGTGTGTGTGTGTGTGTGTGTGTCCGGCCTGTTACTGTTCAGCCTGTCTCCGGACCAGGAAGCTTTATTCTGGTGACACTGCAGTCGCTGGAAGAAGGTACATGGCCTGGCGTTGCGCGGCTGCAGTGTGCACCTCAGGTTCCCCTGGTCCATCATCCACCAGAGGATGTTTGGACATTTGGTCCTTGTCTGGAGTTCGAAGTCCCGGCTTTGGATTTGAAACCATCGCACACGTTTGCACATAGATTCCGTGAGAGCCGTCTCCCTCCCGGCACCACTTCTGTGATGCTGTGATGTTGAAAGAAAATCGGTTGTGGTTTACGACCAGAGCGGCCCCTGTGACGCTCAAACCGCCGCGTTGGCCGCCGTCGTCGTTCTCCAGTCGCCCCGGATTCACGTTTGCGGCTTTTGCTAACCGGCTGAAGTTTGCCGCGAGGGGTTTAATGCATCTCCCCTTGTTGCTCTGCGAAAGTGCAAAGATAATAACTCTATTTGTGGAATTGCTCGACGCGCTCGTCGCTCCGTGGGAAGTAAAACCTTCAGCCCAGTTGTTTCCCGCCCATCGCATAGCTCCCGGCCCCACCCCTAGCTTTTATAATCCTGCCTTTTTTTTTTTTCCCTGTGTCTGACCTCACAAGCAGTCACTGTAAGAGTAGCCGTCTTGGTGTGGAGTCCGCCCTCAGCAGAGCCAGAGAAGGAGGGAACCCTTAGCTTTCTCTGTTCTGTCTTCCCCAGCCCGAATGCCAAAGACCTGAGAAGAAGAGACGGGTTTCAGCGTCACCGGAGTCGATACTCTTGTCAGCAGGGAGCCGAGCCAACATGCAGGAAGAGGTCGGAGTCCCGTTTTTGTTGTTGTGGTCGCCCGGAAGCTTCCGTCTTGAACCGGCCCGGCCAGTTTTGTTATTATTTTCACTTTCCGACAGAAAATCCGAGAGGCGATGTTTAAAGAAGAAAACTAGTTTTGACTTGGAGGGCGGCGCTACGAACACATTAACTTGGAAAGAGGCAGAGTCTTTGCGCTGGTTTAGACAGCCAGAACTTATTTAACTTCATCCTTATGAATCAGGAGACAGGCTGAACATGGCAACGTATGCATTTTATGACTGCGTGCGTACGAGTGTGTGTGCATTGTTCATGTTAGGTTTTGCCTAAGGAGTCCTGTCCCTTCCACCTTTTTGGCTCTTGCAGTATAAGCAAAGGAGAATGACCATGGATTTTTCTCAGCTGCACACATACACGCCACCGCAGTGTGCCCCGGAGAACACCGGCTATACCTACTCCCTCAGGTGAGAACCCGCGGAAAAGAACTGCGACGCGCTCTCGGACTCAAACCCGTGACGCTGCGGAGAATCCTCGTAGAATCATGTGCGTTTCACCTTAAAGCTGCTTTTAATCTGTTTAAGAGGTTTGCATCGTAGCAGTCCGATGGCTATTGTTGCTCGTGAGTTTAGCAGCTCATATTAGCTGTGTGTCCTATTGCAGTGTGTCAGTTGTTAGCCAATTGGGAAAGAGCAAATGTTTTCTGTTGTTTGGCCCAATAGCCTTATGTCAGAAATATAAACACAGTGTCCAGGAATCTCCTAAGATAATTCTATTCAAAGAATCTTTATTTTGAGAATAATTGGCAAAGTGTGTGTTGTGACTCAGCTTGCGTTGATTGCCAGGCTGCTGACTCACAATTGTGACCTACGGTATCCTTCCTCTTGGACTCAGATGTGTTTAGATTCAAAGCGTCGTCACACACGCAGTGTAGAAACCTGTTTCCCTGTGCGGCGAAATTCCCGCTTTGCTGTCCGAAGTGCATTTGGATATGTGCAGATGGGAAATAATAAGTGTAAACATTATTATAAATATGAACAATGGTAATAATAAAACATTTGAGTGCAGCTGGTTGTGCAAGGATGAGTGCGGTTTACAATTCACTGTCAAGTAATCATCGTTTTTTTTTTTTTGTTTTGTTTTTTTTTCCCTGCAAAGTAAAGTCAAAGAAATATTTATTTTTTTTCTCTCCAGAAATGTTCTTGTGGTTGGGATGACTCAGCGTCATGTGTGTGTTTGTCTGTGTGTGTGTGTGTGTGTGTGTACATCCAGATAAAAACACCCAGATAAAAATGAATGAGTGTTCTTTAAGTGATTTGGTTCCATTAGGGTGAAGTTTATGTGCTGCCCTTGACCCCCGTGGTCAATCCTCTCTTGACCAGTGTCTCCTATGCTCTCCACATCTGGCAGGGTGGGCGCGGTTCACACTTCATTAAGAAAAGTCCGTGCATGTGGAGAAGCGGTGCTGTCTGTGGCGACGAAAAGTGTGTGTTTGTGCGACTCGCTTCAGGGAAAGGACGTGTCTTTCGTTCTGTCTTCGAGCCGGTTTGAGAGGACCTCGTTCTGAGACGGTGGAGGTCGAGCAAAACCCGTGATTAGGTTTTTCAGCGATATCCGGTTTAAATGCACGAGGCGAAGGAGCAGCGAGATCGGCGATCAGGATCGGCAGGACAGGAAGAATATGAACAAATCCAGGCTGCAGGCCCGTAAATCATTTTGAGGCATATTATTTGTTTAGGCGGCTCGGTGGCGCTTGCAACCCACAGCGAAAAGGGATGCTGGTCGGATCCCCACAAAAGGGGCTTTCTGTGCGGAGTCCCTATGTTCTCCCTGTATCTGTTTCCTCCTGCAGTCCAAAAGCATGCAGGGGGTCCGTTGGAGACCCTGCAGTGGATGAATGTCCCCGCATAATATGCAGAGACACCCTGAGTGCAGCGTCGGCAGTATAGATAATGAACGGATGCATTCTTTGACGCGTTCCATGTGTAAAGTGTTTCCCAGACCGGAGGTGTTTTTCACGTTGCGATAAATGAAGTGGATGTTGACGTGAGCGGCAAACATGGGGATATTCTCAGTCCATCGAGAGGCGACGCAGAGCTTAAGCAGCCGCCCGTAATCTATTATTTTCCCTACGGCCCCGCGTGGATTACGGTATCGGCGTCCCGGGCCTGCTACCGTACGCTCTGCACGCCACGCTGGCTTGTACGGCAGCTTCCAGGAGTCGAATACGCCCTCCCACACGCACAAACTATGTAAATGTTTACCGTTAAACGTCGCACAGCTGCACTTTCAGCAGTAAGAGCTCCAGTGTTTTACCTGTGGCCTGGGACGGACGGACTGGAATGTGCTCTTTTAGTGATACTTGTTTCAACGCCTCCAGCTCTTGCGTTAAAGAAGTTAAAGGTCAAAGTGTGCAACGTCACTGATTTGTGGTTTTGTGACTGATAAACATCAACGCTAAGGAGACCCAGTGGAAGCCAGGGCACAGTTGTAATGATCGGTGCATTCCAGCCCAGGTAGTTGGTGTTGTGCCCCCGGGGCAAAGCGGGAGGAATGTGTGTTGGCCTGGAATCCGCCAGGTAGAGCGAGAGGTTGCAGCAGGCCAATGGTGTTCCTTTGAATGTGGTCAGCTGAGAAGCTATTAATGAACCTCGCAGTCACAACTGTGGCTTCTGATCCCAGGATTAGACTAATACTTTTTGCTTCTTGACCAGTGAGTTTGCAGGGTGTGTGGGTTTTTATTAGCTTCCCCGCTGCAGCCGAACGGCCCAGAGAAAGGAACACAGTGCTTTGCCCGCGGCCGCCCGACGCCCGTCTTTCCACGTACGTATCTGCGTTTATTCCGTGGTCGGCGCCGAGCCGGTTAGCTCAGCGCAGCCTCTGTGACGCGGCGGTGTAAAGGCGGGAGTCAGGTGACAGAAACGGTTGGCCCAGCTGTTGTTGCTCCTCAGAGGAGCCGTGACAGGATTGTTTCGCTGAGCGGCCGACAGAAGAGCGCAAGAAAAGCCACCGGCTAATCACGCTCTGTTTGCATGTGCACGCCGAGCGCTCACATGCAGTCTCCCGAAACGGTTTGAAGGTTTGAAGCCTCCCGACGACACTCTTGTCTCAACCGATGTCCGAAACGCTCCGGAAGAAAATGGCGAATATAGATTTTACAAGCTGTGTGGAACACACGTCTATGCAAATCTGTCTGGTCCAGACCAGAAGTCACCTGTTTTCTTATTTCATCAATTGACATTTTTCATAGATAATCAAGTTAAAACCGACATTGCTGTCATGACAGAAAGGAACCCTTTAATCTGAGAGCAAACAAATTTTGCTTTTTAAGGAGGCCGACTTGCAGCGAGCACAGGTTTGCTTTGATTTCAAAATACATCAGTTGGCTACTGTTGGTTATTTGTGATTTAGAAACCCACGGGAGATTAGGTGTATTTTTGTGTTGCTTTTATTTGTTGTTTTTCTTAATTACCGCACTATCCTTTGGTTAAAACAGCCCGGCTTTCCATGACACGACCTTGCATTTTGATGGAATTAACATGTGCGTCTTAGTAAGTGGATGCTTGACACCTGATGTGGTCGGGAAACCTTTTTACATAAAACCACGCTATTAATTCATTCCTGGAAATGTAGCAATGGGGTTTTCTTAGGTCCACTAATGCCATGACTTGAATTTGTAATCCAGTCAAGTACGAACCGCCTGGAAGTTTTACAAAAGATAAAAATATTTACCGGGCGTCGATCTGGACTGCCTGTAGAAACGCTGACAGAGCGCCACAAAGAGGCCGAGGTCTGCGGCGTCCGGACAGACCCTCTATATTTCATGACGCTGGAAGTGGGTCAGTGGGGCCTCTGGTGCGCTGACCTACACAACTGATAGAAGAATGACGTTGGCGGTTAAGTGGTCTGAAATGAAGCGGCGGGCCCAGTGAGACCCGACGGCAAATCCACGCTGAGATCACTCGGCCTCCTCCTAAAGGGTCTGAAAGCGTACGTAGCGGGGACCGGGCGAAAATAACAATACGGGTTATTTGAAATTCTTACGAGCGAATCAATCCTAACGTAAATCTGGAGAGCAGATATGAAATATTAATCTAGCTGGCACTCCCCAGTGAGTGCGCCCGGTGTGCCAGGGCGTGTGGAGCGTGCCAGTTGGACAGCTGCAGCAGAAGCCTGAAAAGATGCAAGTGAAATAAACGTCTGTTGGCTTTTGCTGTTCCATCACGTAAAAGTTTGCAGCGGCAGATTGATGATGAGTATCTCCTCGGCAGGACCGGCTTCCGTATCGGGGCGCACATCTCGAGCAAACCTCTAAACTCAGCCCCCCGGTCCCTTTCCCACAAGCTAGGAACCGTCATAAAGTCGTCTCCATAGCAACCGCGGCAGCCTGGAAAGGCATATGATGCGATCGCTCGCGGGATGGAGGACATCCGGCGCGTGTCCACGCGAAGGAGAAAATGATGGTGTGATGGAATGATCCCAATCTGTGCCAAGTTCTGTTCCCCCGTCACCCCCAGCGGAGGGGCTGGTGGACATTTTGAAGGTCCTCTATCATCTGGTAAATCTAGACCCAGCATCCCCTGGGAAAGAGCTTTCGCTTCTCTTTCGCAATTTCAGGAAACAGGATGACAAGAGCGTGCTTTGTTTATGCTGAGATTGGTTGTTTTGTTTTGTTTTGTTTTTTTTTCCTCCCCAAACATGACCGGAGGCTCTCGGAGCCGACTTTTGAGTAATTGACTGCAGCATATCTTCAGTAAACACCACAAGGTTGTAGGGAGGAGCTCGACAAAAAAATAAATCAAAGTGGGCGGAGAAAACATACTTGGCTCTCACACAAACCACAGAATTCCAAGACAACTAATTAATTGGCAACGTTTTTGACTTTTTTTTGTTTTGTTTTTTACAAATCAGCCTGCAACCTGGAAAGCGGCTCAGTGCCGTGCAGTCCATCGGGGTTGTGCGACTCCGAGCCTGCTTCCGATATTGCTGTTGTCGAGGTTTCTCTAGCTATCAAACCGCAGCGTGCAGAGGAAAGAACGAAGTCTATCGTCGCGGAATTCGCTTTTAAAGAACTGGAGTGTTCAGAAGATGGGACTGGTTTCAAATTCTAACTTCAGACTTGCTAGATTGCGTGCCAGGGGGCTGCAGATAAGGGTCAGCCGCGGATCTGGGCGGCTGTGGTTCAGTTATTAGAGCCCTGGGCAAGACACTAAAATCCCATTTGCCGCTGTCTGGTTAGTGCCTGGCATGGCAGCTTTGCCACCGTGTGTGTGTGTGTGTGTGTGTGTGTGAGAAATCCAATGTTAAGTGCTTTGGCTTCTTAAAGCTCTACAGCAGGGGTGTTAAACATACGGCCTGCCAGGGGGTCCAATCCAGTCTGTGGAATAAATCTATAAATTGAAAAGATACATAAAATCATGAACTACTTTTTAAGAATAAAATGCAGGTCCTATATTGTCTGTTAGGGCTGCACTGTTTGAGTCAGTGTTTGCAACACGGCACATCGCCATGTGATGTGAACTGTTGTTGCTCCTCAGGGGAGCCGTGGCAGCAATGCGGTTTCCAGGTCTGTAAAGAGTTTTTTTTACTTATTGTTCGAAATGTACCTGCTTTTCTGTTTTAACCAGACACCCTCAAGATGTCGTTGAAAAAGTTGACATGGAGTGTGGTGGTCCAAGAATAATGGACCACTTTTTATTTGTTGGTTGATGTTAATAAGAAATTTGTTTGCTTGGTATGGATGCAGCGAGTTTCGGCGCCACAATGTGACTCACCATGGCGAAAAATACTACAAAATACACAGAAGTGAGAAGACAGAACTGAGGCATAATGTTGTTGAAATTGGACTTACTTTTCTGAATGAATCACAGGTAGTTCGTGTATTCATTAAAGGAACAGTTCATCACATAAGATGATTTTTATAATTTAACTGTTCACCTTTACACTAAAACAAAGGAAACATTTGGAGTCAGTGTTACTTCAAGGTAATTACGCTATGATTTCACGGCTCCTCCTTGACATCAGATTAGGACGGATGTGGCCCTGAACTACATGCTGTGTGTGGAGACCAGTTATCTTTTTGGTGTGTGTGTGTGTGTGGGGGGGGGGGGGGGGACATCTGCCTGTATACAACTTATCCAAGTTGTGACGTTTCAGTTTACAACATTTCTCCGCACCAGACCGCTTGACTTCTAACACGGTCCTGACAGAACGCTGTAGAAAAATAGACCAAAGCTCTCAGTAATCTCCCCTGGTGTCATTTAAAATGCACATACTTAATAGAAATACCATCCAAATCGTGAGAAAGTGAATGCACTGAATACTAATGGACGGTTTCCTGACGGCAGCTCAAGTGTGTGTCCAGGGGACACCGGGAAGCAGGAGAAAATGGTGTTTTGGGATGTGCGCTATACAGGAAGTACACAGTATCCTCAGAGGGCTTGAGTTTATCTTCACACAACATGATGGCCACCAGTGTCCCCGTCTGCAGGCTGCGTCACACACCGTTTGGATTCCTTTAGACGATTGGTGTTCGTAGTGTCGCTAGCAGAAAGAAGCTAAAAAGCATGTTTTTACTGGGGATAAATCACAATGGAAATAATGTGGAACAATCAGCATTGACTTTTAGCAAAGTTTGGAAAACTGGTCATTTATGCTTCTCTTGCCTAATTTGATTTTGTGCCGTCGACAAACATGACTGTCTACCTTTTTATGAGACGGCAGTTAGAAAGCATTCACAGCTCAGATGTTTGACATTTTAATGTAACTGAACGTATCTGTAAGGCAGTTGGATGCCAATCGCTTTGGCTTTTAATAGTAAGAATCATCTGTGTGTGTGTGTGTGTTCCCTTTTTGGCAATGTGACAGGACTTTCATGACCACACTTGTGGTTTTGAATGCAAGTTGTGCTCAGCGTGGTTTTCATGACTGAGCACGTTCTGACTTTTGCAGGGTAGCTCTTGTTTTAATGGATGGGTTGAAAAATGACTTGGGTTTGCACATTGATGACTCAGCCGTGTCTCAGCAGGGAGAACCGGCGTCCCTCCCATCCGAAGGTCGGCGGTTCGATTCCCGGCTCCTCCCAAGTGTTCCCCTGCAAGACCTGGAAGCCCCGGCTGCTCGCGACGGTCTGCACGGCAGCTCTGCCGCCATCGGTGTGCGATTTCTAAGTGGAGAGCGTTTTCCCACTCACCGGGCTTTTAAACCGGGAGGCCGCAAACAAGCTGCGCTTTCGTCCCCACTTTTAGGGCGGGAAGTGTGTTTTATAATTTGCGCTCGCTCGAGATCAATGCTGCAAATTTGCAGGAAGGCAAAGCTTCCTCCGTTATTGGTATTATTCGCACATTCGTCGTCCAGAAACCTTTGAAGTGCAGGAAAGGGTCTGGACGGGCGTAGCATGCAGGGACGCATCGAGGGAGCGTTTCAGGTTATTTGGCAAAACACTGAATTATTTCTCATTGGCGAATTCTCCGCATGTACTGGACGTGCAGAGGATTCGAGATGTTTCTCACAATCCCATGGTAAATATAAATTGCACGAAGCTATAGACTGATGTTTAGGTAGCAGCACAATTCTTGTTTTTTTGTACAGTTCAGTGCAAAGGTCAGTAGGAAGTAACATAATTATATATGGACAATAGCAGCATGATGGTTTTCAGTGTTGCAGTAAAAAAAAAAGATAAGAAAGCGATAATGTTTGGATATGTTATCAGAGTCCAGAGTCAGACCTGACAGTCCGATACTGTCGGTGAGCCTGGCGGAGGCTGGCGTCGCTTCGCTCACAACCCGGGGACGCTTTACGGGTATTTTGCATGTCTTGTTTCTTTTCTTTCTTCCTTTCACGTCTTAAAATGAACCTCCATGGAAGTCATTTCATCGAAGGCCTTCTTTGAGATGCGGCATTTTTTCTTCTGGTATATAAAGTGGGTGAAAGCTGAGCGGGTGGAAAGCCCCCCCCCCCACCCTCCGAGCAAAAGCACTAGGGTTTCATTTCCTCTGTAACGGAGGGATCTTTTTCTGGAGAACTCTCGACAACCGGTTCTGCCGCCGTCGCCGTGGCCCGGTGCCGTCAACTCTTAACTGTCAACTCTCGGTTCTTGTTGACTTCAGGCTACGGCGTCTCGCCAAGCCTGTTAGGCGGCGACACCGAGGAGACGTCCCAGCCCACAGGCAACTTCTTCATTAATGATTTGAACATATTCAGCGTGTCACAATTACACCTCAAATGAGCTGCTTACATCCAAATAGATAAAAATATACCGTCCTCGACTCGCCTCTTGCTTTCTCACTGCATCTTGCACCCGGGCAGTTGTTGATTTTTTTTTTTTTTTTTTTTGCTAACATGCTAAAAGCATGTTAAAAAATTGTGTGGATGTGCATCGTAAGACGGCAGGCTGTGCCCACCGAGTGTGTGTTGGATCAAAGAGTAGTGCTGCAGGAGGACACTTTCCAGGAAGTCGAATTGTCAGGCGCAAAAAAAGAAACAAAAAAAAAGTCTTCACAATTTTGTGTGTGTGTGTGTGTGTGTGTGTGTGTGTGTGTGCGTGCGTGTGCGCTTTCACTGCCTCCTGAAAGCACTGTTGGTCTCTATTTTTACCACCCAGATCGATGTGGATGCCTACAACCAAAGCCTCTGCCCTGTAGAATAGCGCAGAGCGAGCGTAGCTACAATTTTGTTGTCATTTTTATATCCATAAACTATTTTTTTATTTTATACCTGAAGTCGCAATTTTGATGCTGCGACCCCACGTGCCCCCCCATTTGTCCTTTGAAAGATACTCTGATTCTGAAACTCCACTCCGGGGTGTAAAGATGGCCCAGAAATACAAGCACTAGCGGGAGATGGAGAACATGGGCTTTTCCTTTGTTTGGGCTGCCTGAGAAGGGATTCTCAGTGGCTGTGTACGCAATAAGCCAGGTAGACTCCAGGGAAACTCTTTAAAAGCCTTGATGCGAAAGATAGCCGAGCTTCCCCACCTCCGTTTTTCCAATATGGATTTAAATGATATCGTGGCTTCACTTCAGAAGGCAAAGGTTTGATAGCTAGAAAAACCTTGTTCTGTGCCGGCGGCCTGGTCTAATCTCAGCTTGGCCGTCTCTCATTGACTCCGTCCTCGCCGGCCGCTGGTAAATATCCCGCTTCGGATATCTGGGTCACCCACAGGTGCGTGGCCTTAAAATGCCGTGGAAAAACACTCTTCCTCGGTTTTACGTCCAGTGTTTATTACAATTTCAGAGTTTTCACCCGCTTGTAATTTATCGCCGACGTCCTGGCGGCAACCGGACTTGATTCTTGAGTCTCGTTACAATGCCGGTAATTATCTCCACCGCGTAATCCAAGTATTTATAACATTTACACAACACAAATGATTTCAGCGTGCCAGTGAGCCTGTTTGCAGCCGGATTATAGCGTACAACTGCACTCCAGTCAACACAGACTTTCCCTTGCATGGGTCTTTGCAGAAGTATGGGTTGATCGAGCGACAGAAATGCGTCCGAGCGGTCGCATTAAAAGCAGATATGATGTGTTTATGAAAAGTATATTTATTTCAAGGCCTGTGTGCATGCATACACAGCCGCCGGCTCTAGAAAAACTAGCGCGTGCTAGGCTACATAGTTTAGCTCTGACCTGCTAGACCAGCAAAACAGAAATGTTGGAGGTGCTGCCGTGGGCAAGCGTCAAGAGGAGTGTCAGATGGAGACGCAGGAAGGATGCAGATGGAAGTCGAAAAGCACATAATTGGCTCTCGGCAGGAGCGCGTAATCCCGGAGGTTTAAAACTTCGGGGGAAAACACAAACACCTACGTGCACGCTGACCACGTTCCCGGGTTCAGTCCTTCTGGCGTGCGGGCCCCGTGAGGGAAAGCGCCGCGCCAGTGGCCCCGACTGGGGCCGCGCGCTCGTCCCTTAACCCAGAAAGCCCTTCTGGAAAGGTCCGCGATCCATTCTTCCTTCCAGAGACAGATAAAGTCAGTTATTCTGCATGACCTAGTTGAGTCACCCGCCGGGTGGGATCACAGCGTGGCACGCCCATCTCGGCCTGACGGGGCGTCATTTCATTTTGGACCTTTTTGGGGGCTCTGTGTGCCGTCACACACAGGACAATAGAAAGGTTATCAATTTTTGTTTTGTGGCACTTCAGCCTTGGTGGTGGTTCTCTGCCAAGTCTCGCTACTTACTAGTTGGGTACTTTTGTGTGTGTGTGTGTGTGTGTGTGTGTGTGTGTGTGTGCACTAAAACAGCAGAGTCCTATCAATAGTCTCAATGTTGGTTCCGTTGGCTTTGGCGAATGCCTCCCTGTTGCTGGTTTGAATGTTGGCCCGGCTCCTCTGCCTCGTGGGCGGGGCCGCGTGAGTCACAGCTGCACACTTAATGGTAAAGTTAGGATTTACGGTCCCGTGTGTTTCCACTCTCTGCTGCTGTTGGGTCAAGGCGAGAGCGATACTCGTGCACACTTGTGTACAACTTTCCTGCGCATTTTTGTTTTGTGGTTTATGTTTTTCCTTTTTTTCCGAACGGGTGCCTATTCCGCTGCCTTGTTTCTCCCCTCGGAGTGACTCATTTCCTACCAGGCCCGTTGCCAGTTGCAGGGAACAACAGCGTGACAGCTATGTCTTCTCCCTGAATGGACTGTTTGTCTCTTTTGTTTGGCTTGAAATCTTTTTTTTTTTTTCTTTCATTTTATTTCCTCCATGTGCGTTTTGGTGTTTGAAGCCCTGAAGTTTAACGGAGTTGAAGGTGTTTCTCGTCACGTAAAGTGTTTCACGGTATGTCTGACTTTATGATCATGTATTTGTGCTTAATCGCTGCCGCCTCCTCGACCCCGCAGCTCCAGCTACTCGACGGCGGCGCTAGAGTTTGAGAAGGAGCACCGAATCGCCCCGGTGTACGAGTCGCCCAGGATGTCGCGGCGGAGCCTGCGTCTGCAGACCGGCGCCGGTCTGTACGGCACTGACGGCGTGAACGACTTCAGCCAGAACCAGAACCACAGCAGCAGCAGCAGCTACACCACGACCAGGAGAGAGACGCGGTGAGATCCCGCCGTCGGTCCACGGACGTCCGGGTGTCCTTTCTCAGTTGTCCGTCTTCTCCTCTGGACACGCAGAAGTAGCAACCAGGTGTTCCTGTCTCTGCCCTGCCAGGACGCTGCGCAGCAGAAAGCTGCAGTCCGGCTCCAAATCCACATCCTTGTCGCTGAGCCAAGCCCCAACTCCCAGGAAAACCCTGTCCTTCTCCACTGTCAGCACGCCGGCGAGCGGCGGCAGGGTTCAGGAAAGCAGCGCGGTCCTGCTGAGCGCCGACGGCGACGAGACCCACCTACGACAGCGCGCCGCCACCACCACCGCCACCACCACCACCACGGACATAGACGGACTCTGGGGTCAGTGGTTTGAAAGAACTCTCAATTTTGCAGAGGATTACAATTGTGTTAGTTCATGATTCTCAAATCCAAGTAACGAGCTAGTCCTTATAAAGCTGCAGTTATCAAACCAAGGGTTGTTATGCCGTCAAATCGAACTCTACAAATCCAAATGGGAAAGTACTGTAGCGTAGTTTTCTTACTTTCACCGCATATATAAAGGCATAAGAAGCATTGGAAATAGTTGAATGGGAAATAGTTAGCGTCCTTATAATACAAGGATTTGTTTGGTTGTTGTCCTAAAAAAATCACTATAATTTCTGGACTATTGAGCACACCTGAATATCAGCCGCCCTGGCTAAAATGACAAAATAATATATGTGTACATATATAGGCTGCATTTGTCTATAAGGCGCAGGTGTCTACGTTATAACATAAGATATTTACACGGAAAACTGTTACACAGAAACATTTTCTAAACTTTTAATTCAATACCTAGCGGTAACATCCACAAATACGCACTGAAAATGCTTTTTTCCCGAACGGTGCCTGTAACACAGGTGATGAAAAAGATGAGTAATAAATAAAACAAGGAGAAGTCCATCCATCCATCCATTTTTATTCCAGCTGATCGCTATATTGGTCCTCCTCCTGCGCACTAAAACCGCTAAAGTCGTTTTCTTCGGTGTCGGAATTGAACGGCCTCAGAATTTCACGGTCATATCATCGGTCCGATGTGACGAGGCTGAATGTTTTGGCGCCGTAAAGTTTGTGAGCCCCCAAAAATCCATAAATTGGCTGCATCATTGTTTAAGCCACAGTGTTCAAACGTGTGGGGTAGCGGCTCATAGTCCGGAAATTATGGTAAATGTTCAGGACGTACCTTTTTGTCTTGTGAGGATAGTTAAGTATATATGCCATTTCCTGCGAGTTAGTGTCCGATACATCATAAAAGATGTATTTTTTGAGGAGGGGGCTGCGATTGACTGTTATTCTGTTGTGTATTTCCCAATATTTGCGCCCTCAGAGCTCATAGCTTTATGAACACACAATGTTTTTAATGCCAGGCAACTCATTGAATTTGTGGGAAAGTCCCAGGAGTGGCTGTGTTTTAATTCTAAATACCTCCCCTGCATGTTTTACACGTCCCGAACATGCACAAACACAGTTCTACTATTGTTACTACATATAATAGTTCTACTATAATTTTATTCCTAAAAAAAAAAACACGGTTACTTTGCGCAGGAAGGAGCTCCTCCGTCGACCACGGCTCGACAAACGTCAACGGCGACGTCAGTTTCAGCGCCTCCAAATCTCACAGCAGCTTCGCCAACGGCTACATCTGCAAGGACTGCTCGTTCCACTCGCAAAGCACGGAGTCCCTCGCCGAGCACGCCTCGTCGCCATCTTGTCAGGCGGCGGAATCGTCTGGCGATCTCTTCTCGTCCCCGTCGCGTTTCACAAGCATCTACTCGAGAGACCGAAGTTCAAGGAGCAAGTCGGGTGAGACGCCGAAAGTCGGACGTGGTCCCGGCCGTCCGACGTCAGGGGATCTAAACCCAGTTTCTCTGCAGGCGTCCTGTCGTCCGTGTCCAGCTCCTGCGTTCACCTCGGCCGGCGAGCCCTGGCTCCCATCGTGACCTTCGTCGCCTTCCTGTACGCTCACGTGCTGCGGCTGGGCTCCAGAGCCAGCGCCACTAAAGGTACCGTTTCAAAGAGCCTTCATTTCTGTCCCGCTCCTCTTTTCGAGATCTCCAGACCAGTCCTACTTTTTTTTCTTCTTTTTTTTTTATTTTTTTTTTTATTCATTGAACCTTTCCCCCCAGCATTTCCAGCTTGTGTGTTTTGACTCTTATGTGTGTGTGTCTGACTATGTGTCCGTCTCCTTGTCTCCCAAACCAGGGGTCCTCACATCCTTCTCAGACTCGCTGAGACAAACGGTGTCCTCCAGCTGGCATCAGCTGTGGCTGTTAAAGCAAACCACTCTGCACAGGATGATGGGCTACAGGAAGAACGCCACGGAAGGACAAGGTAGGCCTCGGAATTTCATTTCACCGGGCCGATGTGATCAGGCTAAATGTTTTGGCGGCCTGAAGCTCGTTACCCCCCCCAAAAAATCCATAAATTAGCCATTCATTGTGTAAGCTGCAGTGTGAAAACTGTGTGTGGAGTTTATAGTCCAGAAATTATGGTAAATATTTTTTTTTTTTCGTGTGTGTGTGTGTTTTGTAGCTCATTCGAGTTATTGTGGAAGCCTGAATGTGAGGGATCTGGTGACGGAAGACGCCTCACATCTCAGTCTTAATGGTTCGTTGTGTAAGTGAACGACACACACACACACACACACACACACACACACACTCTCTCCATTAGCTTTTGGCTGCTGCCTCCAGCGCGACATGGATTTTCATCACGTTGTAAACATATCTAATGATGATTGAAAGACCACCCATGTCCCTGAATCATGAAAATGGTGGCTTAAAAGCGGCAAAAAGACATTTTGAAATAAAGCGACACGGCTCTGTTTGCTGCATGATGTGGAGTTTTGTCCACATTGCGATACTAGGTACATTTTCACCCAAGTGTTGGGCGTGCTCTCCGACCACCGAGCAGTGAGCAAAACCTGCTCAGCTCGGCAATTCAGATCTTCTCCGAGCCGTTGAGAATGAACTTCCTCCTGTGACAGCCGTCGGTCTGCGAGCCCCGTCCCGACCGCTCTCTCCTCGCCACTGTTTTTATTGATAGAAAAGCATTTGGCACGCTTGAGCTGACGTTAAGCTGCGGGCACCTCAGAGCGCCGTGTCCGTGAAGAGGAGGAAGGAACCAGGATGCTCAAACAGCCTGACGCTTACTAATAGCAAATGTTGTCCATTAAAAAAAAAAACAAATATTTGCAGGATTATGATTCTCCACACGTGCGCAAAAGGCCTCATGCAAGCCATTTCATCTGAAGATCATTTTCATTTTTTATTCATCTGGCTTCCATCATTTGCACAGTTGTTGCTTTTTGTTTGCAAAATCCACCCCATTGTGTTCATTCAAACGTCCCTGTGTTTATTTGTTGTCATTTTTTTTTTTTTTTTTTTTTTTTTTTCTCGTTTTCTGTTTGTTCGCCCGCCACCGCTTGGGTCCCGACGCAGGCGACGACTGTAAAGGGAAGCAGTATTCCGAGACACACACCGTCCTCGTCACACAGCCCTCCAGGCCCCGCCGCCTGGCGGGAGCGCTGTGGACCCTTCTAGCTTACGCAGGTTGACCGCACGTTCATACGTCTAAGACGAGGTCTGGTTCAGATAAGTCTCCCGCCACGCTTCTTCTTCAGCTTATCGGTCCGTTGCGTGATCCTCAGGTTACTGCCTCCTGCAGACGGGCGAGTGTGTGGTGCGAGCAGGGAAGTCCGCGGGGTCGGGGGTCGTGGCCGTCGCACAGCGGACGCTCTACCTGCTGTGGATGCTCCTGACGGCTCCAGGTTGGTGGCCGGCTTTCCCCGAGCCCGACCCGTCTGCTTCTCACAGGCTTCTGATCGGGCTCCCGTTTGTTTTCGTCTTCCCCGGCTCCTCCGGTCCCCGTAGTGAAGGCGTGCCGGGGTCTGCTGTGGTTCCTCACCGAAGGCTGGTACCGGTTCGTGTCGCTCGTGTCTCTCCTCAACGTGTATTTCCTGACTCGGTGAGGAACCCCGACAGCACGCAGAGGGGAAAGATTGCATTATTTGGCAGCTAAATGGTCTTTCCGGATGTTAAAAGTACCTTTTTCTGACCTTTTCAGATGCCTTCCTAAACTCTGGAAGCTCCTGCTGCTTCTTCTGCCTCTTTTGCTCCTCCTAGGTGAGTCCGCCAGCAGCTTCTCTTTACACTCAGTGAAAAATAACCCAATTAAAAGCCAGGCATGGACTCCGGGCTGTCGGAAGGCAGCAGATTTCCGAACCGGCACACGTCCCCAGTGTGCCACCATTCAGGTGGTACATTCAGGTCGGCCTCCCCGGGGCCCCCGGTGAGGAGCCGTCCGCATCAGCCACGGCAGCAAAGAGCGTTCAATTAAAAAGGGGAAGAAAAAAAAAAAACACGAAAGCGAAAGCGAACGGTAACGTTGTTAAAAGGATGCAGGTCATCAGGGCGGGTCCGGCTCGTGTGTCGTTAATTTACTTTGCCGCTCTCGTTTCCCTTCCTTTGCTGGTTTGATGGGAAACAAGCGCAACAATAAACACAGAAGATACCAGCGGGTTCTCCTTGGGAGGAAGGAGGGCCGAGAGGATCGGGAAAGCGTCCATCAGAGGGACAGCACATGTTAGATGTTCTGGAGATGCGGTTGCTAATATTGCATCTCTTAGTTTGTGATGTGGGTCCTCCAGCGGTTGAGTGGAATTAAAGCCCCTCTTTTCTGCTCTGCAGCTTTATGGTTGTGGGGTCCGTCCACTGCTGCCCTTCTCGCCTACCTTCCAGCCATAAACCTAACCGAGTGGCGTCCCGCGTCTCCAGTCACCTTCTTGTCTCGGCTGATGCCCGCCTCCGCCTCGGCTCCCGCCTCCGACTCCATCCGGGCGACGGAGGCGCCCCCGGTCCAGACGCCGGCCGCTCTCACACACACACAGGCACCGGTGAGACGCGCGGCTAATAATCCAAAATCTCGATGCGTTAGCGGGCGAATGATGACCAATCATCTTCCCGACCCCAGCCCGTCCCCCCGCCGGCGATAGTCTCTGCCGTGGACCTGGAGCGCCTGGAGCGCGTGGAACGCCAGCTGGCTCTGCTGTGGGAGCGAGTCCGGCAAGGCGACCAGACGCAGGATGAGCGTTACGCCGACGTCACGGCTCTCTACGGCAGCCTGAGGGAGAAGATCCACGCCGAGACGGACCGGGAGAAGCTGGAGGTCTGGGTTTCCTCACTGCTGGAGCAGAAGCTCGGCCTGCTGAAAGGAGACCTGGAGCAGGAGAAGACTCTCAGAGCGCAGGTAAAGGCCAGGCGTCGCCGCAGCCCGTTTAATGCGGGCGAAAAGTGCGAGGTGTTTCTTCACCGTGCGTCCCGTTCCTCCTCGTCCTCCTGCAGGGAGCAGAGCAGCAGGCGCTGCACCACCAGAGTCAGACGGCACGGCTGGCCGGGTTGGAGACGCTGCTCGCCGCTTTGACAGCGAAGACCGAGGTACCGCGCATTCACGTGTTTAGAGCGGAGGTTTCTGGAGTCGGTCACTTTTGTGTTGTCGCTCGTGCACCGTTAGCACAGTTTGTATTAGCGTCTTTCCACCGAAAGGCTTTTTTTTCCCGGTGACCTCCGTGCTCTGCGTTGCCGCCGCACCTCAAAGCTCAGGGAAATTCATTCAAAGCAGGACGGTGACGTTCGGGGAAGTGGTAGCAGTATCTGCACCGCACCTCCAGCCCAGCAGACTCAAAAGTCTTCTCCTCAGAAGAGCCTGGACCTCCTCGTCCATCCACTTCCCAATACTTTCTCTTCCTCCTCCGTTCTACTCTTCCCAGATGAAAGCAAAAGCGTGCAGAAATTAATTGAGTGAAGGTTTGTAGCTGAGCACAGGATCTAAAACGCAGAAATGCCGCGAGGGTTTTCCACCAATCAGTGGTTGGTGGAACAACTTCCAGAGCTCCCCAGCGCCCTACAAGAATTCTGGGTAATTCTGGTAAACGTCCAACTCCCAGATCAGGCCGTGTTTCCAGGGAAGGTTTTCTGTCCGAAGCCCAGAAGGCCCTTTCCAAGGCTCTTTGGAAACCCGGGTGACCAGGCGAGGTGGAGAAGAAGCGTTGCGGTACAGGATGAAAAAAAAAAAAAAAAATGGTGCAAGTTTTCAGAACCTCTGGTTAAAAAGTTCCTGCGCTGGGAACGGGGCTCTTTATTTTTTATTTCAGAGTATCCTGAATGTGAAATGAAACAAAAACCTGATGGAGAAGTTGGTGTGAAGACACCACAGGTTTGGAGGGAGCAGCAACGAAACCAAAATAAAGACCATGTCGTTAAAAAATGAAAGATCAAGATACGCGGGGAAAAGAGAGGGTCGGAAAAACTAGTTTGGGTTTTTAGATTTAAGTCTGTGGAGCAGTCACGGTGTGCGAGGGGGTTTTCAGCACAAGAACTGCATCTCCTTCCCACCGGAGTTGTTTTCTTTTCCGTTGGTCGGCGTGTCCGTCTCCGGTAACGGTTGTGCTCGGTGGCTCCAGGGGCTCCAGCAGAAGCAGCAGCAGTACGAGCACCAGCTGGAGCGACGGGAGGAAGAGGAGGTCCCTCCGGCAGAGGACACGGTTCCTCTCAGGTACCTTATCCATGATTTCTTAAATATGTCCAAGTGTTGCGCGTTAGCTGCGGCTCACGTTTGCGTGTGGCGTCGCTCCCTCAGTGTGGCCGTCAAGCAGGAGGATCACGACGCTCTCCTGGCAGAGGTGCAGAAGCTGGAGCTGGAGTTGGGTAAAGTGAGGCGTGACCTGCAGGGCGTGGCGGGGTGCAAAGGGAAGTGTGAGCAGCTGGACTCCCTGCAGGACACCGTAAGCCGCCCGCGCTCGGGCTTTGTTTCCCCGTCTTCAGTTGCAGACGGCGCGTCGCTGCAGATGTTTCTTTCCTCCTTTCCCAGATCCACGCTCAGGTGTCCTCCCAGGTACGCCAGGAGCTTCGGGCTCTGTTCTTCGGCAGCCAAGGCGCCGGAGATGAACGGGGGGAGCTGCCCGAGTCTCTGGTTCTCTGGCTGTCTCAGCGCTACGCCGGCACGTCGGACCTGCAGGCGTCGCTCGCCGCTCTGGAGCAGAGCGTCCTGAGGAACGTGTCCCTGCAGCTGGAGCTCAACGAAGCTCGGACCCTGGGAGAGCTGGAGGCCAGAACCAAATCCATCGCGCAAACCGTGACCGGGGCCGTGCGGAGCACGGTGTCCACCGAGGGACTGACGGAGGAGGTGAGGAGGACCGAGCGGGTTCTTCTGTCCGTATCATTGTCACCATCTAGATCCTCCTCTAACCGAACGGGGGTTTGTTTTCCAGCAAGTGAAGCTGATTGTGCAGAACGCGCTGAGACTTTACTCCCAGGACCGGACGGGCCTAGTGGATTATGCCCTGGAGTCCGGAGGTGAGATGCCCCGCCGGCATCGGGGTCGCTTCTTCCCCGTCCGTTAACCCTGGAATGGAGGGACGGGATTATCGGCTGTCGGCGCTCTGCTCTCTTACGTAACCATCATGTAGACATTAGTCTGACTGAAGGACAGCAAGGTATTAACGGCAGAATCTCAGGCGCCGCTGATCCTCAACAGTCAGCCGACCTACATGGCCGCTTCAACTCTGTGTGTGTGTGTGTGTGTGTGTGCGGTAACCTCGGCTCGATATTCTTTGACTTTAAACAGGGATCTGTTTCCTTCTGCTGACCCCAATTGTTGTTTCTGTGTGAATGTCGGTCACGTGGCGCAGGAGGAGGATCGTCCTCGGAACTGAACATTCCTGGTTCCATTCCCGTCTCCTCCTAGTGTTTCGAATTGTTTAGCAAAACACCGAACCCCTAACTGCTCCCCTGGCACGGCTAGGCAGCATGCCAACTGCTCATGGTTCATCCATGATGGGTTCAATGAAGAGGAAAAATATCCGCAAGGGATCAATAAAGTATAATAAAATAGAAATAAAAAAGAAGTTCCCTGAAAACAGAGGTTCCCAGCCCCGGGCTGTAAAGAAAGGGAAAAAAATGGTTTAAAATTGAAGGCATTTTATTAAGGGTTTGTCGGCGAGCTAGCCATTGCTAAAACGGCCCACAAACAAACATCACCGGAGAGCCTATTGGAGAAGATGAGACACCAGAAGGGTGCATTTAAAGAGCCGCATTTAAAAAACATGGCAACAGGACATTGACACGCTCGGCTAGCTTGTGGAGCCATGGAGCTCTCAGAACAACCTCATGGACCAGGTGCTATGCATTCAAAGACAAGCCCTTGGAAAGACTTTTAAAGAAAAAAAATATTTAACATGAAAAACAAAAGCAATTAGAGGGCTGTAACACGATTACGGAGCAGACTGGACATAAGGAACACGGTGGGACCGTCGAGTTGCAGGGAAAATAGAGGAAGTTATGAAGTTAATTAAAAATGCACCGTGTAGTTCCATTTTTATTTTTTATTTTATGCCCCTCTGATCCGCGAAAAGTGGTGCGGGACGACAGAAGGTCAAATGACAGTCCAACACATTATTTGTCTTTGCAAACCGAGTAAATATGTTCCCTTTGCTAACGGTCTTCACTCACCACCTTTTTTGTTTTGTTTGTGTTTTTCCGTCCAGGCGGCAGCATCCTCAGCACCCGCTGCTCCGAGACGTACGAGACCAAGACGGCGCTCATGAGTCTTTTCGGCTTGCCGCTCTGGTACTTCTCTCAGTCCCCGAGGGTCGTCATCCAGGTAAGATCCAGCAGGGAGGGGAGAGAAAACTGTTTTGTTTTTTACAGCGCTGACTTTTGTTGCTCCTCCGCTCCGTCAGCCCGACGTTTACCCGGGAAACTGCTGGGCCTTCAAAGGCTCCCAGGGTTATCTGGTGATCCGCCTGTCGCTGAGGATCCTCCCCACGTCCTTCTGTGTGGAGCACATCCCCAAAGCCCTGTCGCCCACCGGGAACATCACCAGCGCCCCGCGCAACTTCACCGTCTTTGTAAGCAAGCCATCACACCGCACCGTCAGAGCGCGTCCATCCTAAACGCGTCACAAACGCGGCGGTTTTTCTGCCGACACAGGGCCTGGATGATGAGTACCAGGAGGAGGGGCGGCTGCTTGGACAGTACACGTACCAGGAGGACGGGGAGTCCCTGCAGACCTTTGCCGTGCAGGTAATTCAGACGGTCGCATCGCTTTCTACCACACTGGAACACCAACTTAGGGGTGCGTCGCACGTGCCGGTTTGCCGAGACACGAGCTTTGTGATGCGAGTGGAGATCTGAGCGTTTGACACCCAAGAGGCCGATCTTGAAGTGGCGTTTAAAAGACGAGCGAGGCGTGCGTGTTGTGAAAATACAAGGTTGTCAGGACATGTTTACAGTGGGAACATTCGGAAGACGAGGCGTCGGAAGAGTCGATCGAAGCCGGTCACGGTCGGTTTGACGGTTTTAGAAAGAGGAGTGGCTTCACTCCGCCCATAAGTGGAGTTTAGACATAAAGTGCTCGAACTCCATTGTCTATTTTTACCCTTCTTGTTGGTGTCTCTCCATTCGTATCGTCTCTATTTTTATCATTGCTATTGTCACTCTGTTGCTGTTCTCATCCTTGTTGTCATTTTGGTTGTCTATTATCACCCTTGCGGTCTTTTTTAAATTTCTTTCCTCCATTCTGTTGTCTATTCTTATCCGTGTTTTTGTTCACCCTGGTGTCTATTTATTTGTGGATGTCTTTTGCTATCTTTTAATTAAGTCTCTCTGTTTATAATTATGCTCATATACAACGGGGCTGTAATTGTTACGTTGCTGTGACATAAAAAGAATTTCCCTAATTGGGATCAATATAGTATATCTTATGTATAGCAAAGTGTGTACGTTACAGTTAGCAGCATATGGTAGCCAGTTAGCCGTCTTTATCGGATCATCCAGGTAAACAGGCTTAATAAAACCAATGCATTTCATCACGTTCCCGTTTGTTATGTATGATTATTTTTTTCAACATTATTATTTCATTAATAAAGTACATTTTTTAAATTTAAAATCACTTGACAAAACCAGGGTTATGGAAAGAATTAGTAGCATTATAATTCATTTCAATCAGGAAATTTAATTTGATATATGAGACAAATGAGTTACAAGCTCGGTCAAGGTATCACTGTATTTGTGATGTCGGGTTTTGCATAATCCTCCCGCCGTGTTCCGGTGTCTTCCAGGAGCATAATGACAAGGCCTTCCAGATCATCGAGGTGCGGGTGCTTTCCAACTGGGGCCATCCGGAGTACACCTGCCTGTACCGCTTCAGAGTCCACGGAGAACCACGGCCGCAGTGAATCGCGCTCCCGTCGGACCCCATCTGTACATAGCTTTCAACGGTTTGTGACAAAACAGAGATTCGGAAACACTTTGGGATGTTTTTTGTTTTTTTTGTTTTTTTGTACGAGGCAAGAAAGATTTGGATTGTTGGAAGAATGTGGCCAGACTGAAATCACGGACGTGCGTTGTATCGTGGAGAGAATGGCAGGAACGTGTGAAGGATCACAGAAGCTAAAAGTCAACTTTTTTTTTTTTTTTTGGTAAGACATCTCTTGCACTGACTGAGCCCACGACGGCAAAAACTCCTGAGCAGACAAGTCCATCCCCCTCTTGGCACCGTGCACTGGCAGAGGAAGGTGGACCTTTTTGAGACGGGGACGAGACTCATCGCCACCATTCCCGCTAATGTTCTCTCATCCTGATGTGGATTTTTGTTCTTTATCATCTGTAATTCATTTTGTTTTTCTCGTTTAAAATTGTATCTTTTTTTTTTTTTTTTTTTTCTCATTATCAGAGGTGTTGCGTTGTTCGCTGTCCAGACATTTTTAAGGTTTTAAAGTTGGTTTCGAGTCTTTGCGGCGGTGAATCGAGCGAATCGGGCAGCTGCTGTGTTCCAAGTCCTGACTGCATGCACCCACATAGCCATAGCTAACATTTGCTTTGTTTGTTTGGTTTCTTTTTTTGGGCCTCAACCTGCTAACGACGGACGCCCGCGAATGTTTTCTCGAGGAAAACCTTCTTAACCGGCACGGTAACACTATATAACCACTGGCCTGAGCTATGTTGTGACTGGAGAATATATAAATATATATGTTTGGCTATGGATTGACTCAGATGTCAATTCCAGCATGTGACTTATTTGTTTGTTTTTTTTCGGAACCAGTCTTTTTAACATGGAGATTTCATTACCGATCAGACCATGTCCTCTCTGAAAGTCCGAGTCCAGTGCCTGGATCAACGCTAGAAGATAATGTTTTTCGTTTTGTTTTGTTTTTTTCCGTTCCTATCAAGAGCCAATGAGATGTTTCCCCTTTGCTCAGTTCTAAACGTCCTCCTCACATGGACCCCCCCATCTTAATACCCTGAAGGAATGTAAACTGTACATTGTTGATAGATTGTCCTTTATAATAACCGCTTTTATCCGTGTTGCTTTATAAAGTGAGCATCCCATTATTATTGTTGAATTATTTCTACTGTTGTGTTTTTTGGGGGATTTTTTTCTGCTTTTATGGGATAATGTCAGAGGATGAACTGCGCCGGTGTGTTAGATGTGTTTGTGGCACCAGTCCTCACAATTTGTTGATATAAACTAGGGGTGTGAGTAATTATCAATCTTGGCTACAGAAAAGGGGGCGGAGGGTTAATCGTTATGTACAAAAAATGTTTTTCACAGTCTTTATTTATTAACAAGTCAATTAGTGACTGCAAGATATTATTGCAATGTATATTTTGACAAAAAAAAGCTCTTTTCGGTGCATTTTGGAATCATCTTGGGATTTTTTTTTTTAAAGATAAATGGCTATTTTTGTTCAGTCATGAGATGACATAACTGCTTTGGAATATATTCCAATAAAGATTTTAATTTTGAAGGTTTCGTCGAGCAAAGTGGTCAATCGCACCTAAATCTGTATATAGATGTTGGAATATCGTGCATGATTTCAAATCGGCAAAACTGACCTGAACTTCTCATGCAGTGGTTTACCCTTCATTTGTGTGAATTAATTCATGAGATGACAAAATACTGTAGAGCTTGACGAATTTTGTCATTTAAGAAGTCCAATGATTATAAAACAGAACCTCACTGCTCTAAAATTATCTGAAATGTCGACTCACCGCTGCCCTCTTGTGGCTTAGACGTTTAAAACATCATTTAATCTTGAAACGAATTTAAATCAATAAAATAAATACATTTTAAAGGGAAAATTATTGTTTGCGCAAACGAGGATATGATCGTAAAAAAAAAAAAAAATTCGAATCGTCATTTTGAAATGTCTCTTGTCATCTCGGTTTTGTTTAAACGACCGGAAGTGAACACAATCGTCTATTTCGTAGAAATATCTCTTTTTCTCTCTCTCTCTATATATATATATATTTCGTAGATACTATACATTTTTTCTAAATAGAAAAACGTTGTTGGTGTAAACCAGGTTAGCACGTACAGATTTAAATTCAAACTATCACTTTATAACGTCTCAACGTCATTTCGATTGTTTAAACGACCGGAAGTGCCCTCGATTGGACCGGAAGTCTCTCCCTTTTACTTCCTTAGCAACCGGGGGGATTGAGTCCATAGCAACTTGAGCGGATGGAGAAGGGAGCGGCCGCGGGGAGATCCCTCTGGGAGGAAGTGTGTGCGGGTAAGCGGGTGTGCGCGGATCATGTTTAGTAATGTCATACTTTATTTTTAAAAAGTTTCCGTTGTTTTTTGTGAACTTGTTTTTCTCCAGAATTCGAGGCTCCGCCGGTGGACGGACGGTCGGAATCCGCCAAGGTATCCGCGTCCGCCGCCCCGCTCCCGGTTCCCAACCGAGTAACGAGTCCCGGTTTCCCGCAGGTGACCGTGGATGAAGACGAGTCCCTGGCGGACTGGGACCCCCTGAGCCTCTCCGCCCCCTTCGCCTGCTCGGTGCTGGGCCAGCCGCCCCCCGCCAAGCTGACCGGGCCGCCGCCGGCGATCCCTGCGCGGCCACCTCTGCAGCGTAAGACCCAGTGTGTGTGTGTGTGTGTGTGTGTGTGTGTGTGTGTGTGTGTGTGTGATGTCACAAAAGTGACATGATGCCACACAGGGAACTGTATGGTTACTGCGCTTGGTAATACAAATAGGTGTCTCACCTTAGGAAAACACACACACTGCTCAAAAAAATAAAGGGAACACTTAAAAAGACACATCCTAGATCTAAATGAATGAAATATTCTTATGAAATACTTTGCTCTTTACACAGTTGAATGTGCTGACAACAAAATCACACAAAAATGATCAATGGAAATCAATTGTATCAACCCATGGAGATCTGATTAGGAATCACACTCAAAATTAAAGTGTAAAAACAAACTCCAGGCTGATCCAACTTTGATGTAATGTCCTTAAAACAAGTCAAAATGAATCTGTGTTGCTTCCTGAGTGGACACTATGATTTCACACAAGTGGGATTGACTTGGAGTTACATTGTGTTGTTCAAGTGTTCCCTTTATATTTTTTGAGCAGTATATTAATGCATCTGTTGAAGTTATTAGTTCCAACTTTCCACGGATGCCATTTGCAATTATAACGGCTTTTGTGTTTTTTGTTTATGTTGTTGTTTGTTGTTTATGTTATTTTATGTTTATGTAAAATAAGCTTTTTGATTTTCTGAAAGTAAATTAGTTTGAGTGCAATTTAAAAGCATATTTTATAATAATGTGAATCAATGGTCAGCCATTATGTTTCTTTTTTTTGTCTTAAAAGCTCACATCACAATGATGGACTCAGTCATCTGAGATAAAATGTATCCTGAAAATAAATTATGGAGATTCCATGCATTAAATTTGGAAAATAAAATAGGTTGGCGTAGTGGCTTTCGCCTCGCAGCAACGAGTTTGGATTCCTAAAGAGTGCCTTTCTGTGTGAAGTCTCCAAGAACATGGTGGAGGTCTGGCTGGAGACCTGTTCACACGAGGAGGTCCCCGGTCTTCCAGGTCATGCTGAATTCTTGTCCAAATCTTCTGGACTTGAATTTCTTCACTTGTTTCACCCTTCATCCCAGGTGGAATCCTTTTTTTTTTTTTGCCACATCACGCAAATTAATCGTTTCTTCCAGTTCGTTATGCAAAGTGATGCAGGTTTGAATTGCATAACACTCAGGGGTTCTTCTTCTCCTTATATGCATGGAAGATGTTCCATGTAGGTTCCATAAACATCTCTCTGCTGTCTGGATGTGCATTTTGACACCATTTGGCTCCAACTCAGCCCTGATTAAACATCCCCCTGTGTGTGTGTGTGTGTGTGTGTGTGTCAGGTCCTGTCACACAGTTCATGGAGGAGAAGGTGTTTCCTGTGCTGATGCCTGGACTGGAGGCTCTGCTGAAAGAAGCCCAGAAGCAAGGATGCTTCCAGGTCTGAGTTTATTCAGATTCACCAAATAGAAATGAGTCATCTGATATAAAACCATTCAAAATAATTAATGCTAATGCTACTTTTACTTTTTTCTATCATTCTGTTTTTACCTTTCAGAGAAAGATCACCGCTTTCAATCCCTGCGACTTCTTAACTGAGTGGCTTTACAAGTAAGAGGAAGAACCTTCCCCCGGCTGCCATTACATGTTTGGCGTTGTCGTTTTGGTTTTTATGCCGAACGTGGGTGATTTCTGTCGTCAGCCACAACCCCCGGCGGACGAAGCAGGTCCCGCTGCAGTTCCACGACATACCGTTTGTCAAGGAGTGGCTACGCACGCAGTGGGTGTCTCCATCTAAACACACACACACTCATCAGCAACGTGTGCATTCACGAGAAAACACGCTGGAAAAATCAGTGCAGCAAATATTGGACTTGCAGCCTCTCCATTCCCTCCGTATTTTGTTATTATCCCTCAGCCCCCGGCCTCCCGTCCCTCTGTTTCTGCTGCTCAGCGAGGACCAGGCCGCCCTGCTCATCCAGGCTTTCTGGAGAGGATACAAGGTGAGCTAGACGAGGATCCGAAGGCTGTGACGGGGGCGGGAAGTGTGATCTCCCCTGCGACATGCAAATGTCTGGTGCGATTGTGCACTGCTTAATGAAAAATAAAGGGAACGCTAAAATAACTCCGCCTAGATCTGAAAGAGTGAAATATTCTTTGTTCTTTACATAGTTGAATGTCCTGACAACAAAATCACAGAAAAATGATCAATGGAAATCAAATGTATGAACCCATGGAGGTCTGGATTTGGAGTCACACTCAAAATGAAAGTGGAAATAAACACAATAAGCTGATCTAACTTGGATGTAATGTCCTTAAAACAAGTCAAAATGAGTCAGTGGACAGTTTGACTTCACACAAGTGTGACTTTGAGTTACATTGTGTTGTTTAAGTGTTCCCTTTACTATTTTGAGCAGTATTTATTCCCCCGGTTGGATTAGGTTGGTTATAGCAGTGCTTCTCAATTATTTCCTGTTATTATAATTTCACTCCCCACTTTAACTATAAGTAGTATCATTTGTCTCCAAAATTCAAAGTCAACTTTATTGTCAAGACTGCCGTATGTTGACACATGCAGAGCATTGAAATAGCATTACTTTAAGACCCACAGTGCAAAGTACAAAAAATTATAAATACACACAGAACAATGACATGTTATGCTGAGATGCAGTTGCAAAAAAGAAAAAAAGTTCTATGTACACTTCTGCAAAACATTGTATCCTTATTATCATTAAATGAAAGAAAAAAGAAAGAAATATAGATCAACTTTTAACAAAGAATAACTTTATTAACATTTATTAATATTAACATAGCGGTGTTCGCTGATTTACTGAAATAGCTTCCACAAAGCAGGATGGTTGTTGACAATTTTCAGCAAGTTTTCGCTGAAAAAACTCAAGTGGCTTCTCAGCGTTATCGGGGTGTAATATCTTATTTATTTGTCTTCATGCTGTCTGCTGCAAGTATTTCCAGACAGTAAACACACCCGTCTTTCCTCGTCTCCCTCCGTAGCTTCAGTGAAGCTAAGCGCTACATACGCTAGGTCATATTTCCTCGTCTTAGCTTACGGGTGACTTTGGTTTGTCTCATTATCATCTCTGTTAAATATTTTTCCACGGTGTCTCTTGAGGGTTTGTTCGCTGCACTTGATATTTCCTGCTCTGCGCTGCGTGTGTGTGCATGCTCAATACAAAAAAACCCTACCCCATAGAGCTAACGCTACACCATCGGCATGTTCCCCGCTATGTTCAGGCTATTTGAGAAGCAATGGGTTTTACGATGCAGGGTCTTAAACGGCAGGTGAAACCCGGCGTTCTTGAAGAGGCCATAAGGTCTAAAGTCCTTCGCTGTAAAGGCTGCGCTACACTGAGTCATCATCTGGCTTCACTATTTTTGTTGTTAGCTTGGGCTAACATTAGCTCAGCGTGCCATTGGCTAATGTGGTTCCTCATATTAGCGGTGTTAGCGAAGTATTTTATCTTGCATGCCATGTTTTACAAATAACATGGGTCGGGTCCAGTTGCCTTCATAACTGACTTCAAATTGTGTGGGTTTTTGTTTTATCGCTCTCCAGCCGCTGCCTTTCTGCTCCTCTGCCATGTTGCACTTTTTTTTTTTAAACTGCTCACACATGTGTCCTTCACCTAAAGTGCAACTTTTAAAACTTTATTGTTCAGGCAGATACAGGAAACACAACCGTCAAACCAGTTTTATTTTGAATTTGCATTTGGAAAATCGATTATGTGACTGTGTGTGTGTGTGTGTGTGTGTGTGTGTGTGTGTGTGTGTGTGTGTGTGTGTGTGTGTGTGTGTGTGTAAGATGGCAGAGGGTCCCTGACTTTGTTTTGTTCAAGGTTCCCGTCGACTGGCAGCACAGTGTGTTCGCGACCCCCCCTTTGTTTGATCTCATATAATCCAGACCTGCAACTCCTCAGCGGAGACAGCAGCTTAATTATGACATCAGCGCGGCTTCACTCCTTCCGGCGTGGCCGGTGTGATGTAACAGTCAGACACACAATCACACACTCCCAGCCTGCCGAACCTCCTCGCCGTGCACCCAAAGCAAGTCTCTGAAGAGGCGTCCATCTTTTTTTTTTAATTCCTCCCAATACCAGCCGCGCTGTTGTGGACTATTATCCCATGTTTGGATGATTTGAGTATCTGTGTTTGCACATGCATGTGTGTGGGCATTAAAACATGTCCAGTGTGTGTGTGTGTGTATGTGTTTGTGGTAATGCAGAGCCAGCAGGGGGCGACACCTCCCCTTTTACTGTTTGCACAGCAGGAGGCAGCAGTGAGCTGACTGCTGACAGCCCTGCGTATGTGTGTGTGTGTGTGTGTGTGTGTGTGTGTGTGTGTGTTTACTCTGAACCCAGAGGTTCAGGACGGTCAGTGATATCACTGCAACCTGCTTCCCCAAGGGACACAGAGGAGACGCAGGAAGAAGGAAAGGAGATAAACAGGGACGGCGAGGGCGATGCTGCAGAAAAAGCCGTCCCCCGTCACAAATTGACCAGACGAAGAGGAGCGCGAGCATGTGTGATGAGAAGCGATGGGGTAAACGATGGGGGATGCAGCAAAAGGAGGCTGGATGCAGCAAAAATCCTTGCGCTGGGCTGGCACAGCGGATCATAACTTATTCAAGATTGGCAGATATTTTGGGGAGGCAGCGATAACCTTGGCTCAGGGAGAAAAAAAAAAAGAAAAACAGCAGCGTTTGTACGAAAAGCAGCTGCGCGGGGACGGAAACACAGGCCCTGACGCCGTGTGAAACCTCCATTAGTCTCCACGCGTCAGCTGATCGGGGAATATGTCCCGCTGAGCTTAATGCAGCCATCTTAAATCCACACGTCTTAAGTTTACATGTTTCACGTCTGCATGAAAGGGGGTCCGAGAGTAAGAATGTTTTTGCAAGACCCGTAATAGGATTATAGGATTGTTCTGTAGAAAGTGCAAAGTATCCGAGATGCTAATGAAGTAGCGTAGCGTTATGGTATTCACACAGCGGACAAACGACAGGGAGAAAATTCAAATACACACATTTTACGCATTTGTGTATCAACCGGCGTGTTCCAGTCGGCCTTGCGCACCCCTCGTACTCTTACAGTCTCCGTTATATAACCTGTGTGACGCAGGTCTGACTGCAGAGCGTATGTGCTTGTGTTGAGGACAGACGGACAGGCAGACCGGGGACCAGCAAGCGGAGACGGACTTTTTATTTTTTTGTAAATTACGCTTGTCTTTCTCCATAATTAAACTCGGTGGAAAGAGACGGAGCAGGGATGCAGACTCCCATCGGGGCTGAAGACGCTTCGCACAAACCAGCGTCGGCGACCCAGATAATGCGATTGTCTCTTGTTTCACTCGCGCAGACCCACGAAAGTGCTGCGAGGTCTAAACATATTACATAATCTTCTTTACTGTGTGTGTGTGTGTGCGCGCCTTAGCACAACTATAATCCATTCATCCATGCCTGCTTCTGCAAGGCGCATACATATGCGCGCAAAGACACACTCAGCTGACCGACAAGATTTCTCAGGCTCTCTTCGGGTTAGTCAGCTGAGTCGGAGTCATGAAGTGACCGCATGAAAAAGGCTTGGGCTGATATCGGGGCGCTGCGAGCCGGCAGACGAGACGCCTTCCATCGTAACAATATCTCTGCTTATTAAATATGTATTGAGCGTTTTGCGGCGCTAGCGAGAGCAACAAGATAATCTCGTTTTATAAACTAGAAGCATCAAGCTGCGATTAAATGCCTGATTTTCGTGGAAAATGACGTCTCACCGTGTCTCACAAAAACACCAAAAGAAGACTTTTCCTCGGTTTTTGGTCTAAACACGCTTAGCTCAAATTTGTTTTTTGCACAGTGGGTCTCAGTAGATGAATGCTGGAAATGGAGGTTTGGAAGAAAGAAGATTTATGGCCGTGGTAAGATAAGATAAGATAAACTATTGATCCCCATAGGGGAAATTCCTTTGTCGCAGCAGCGTAACAGAATGTCAAAAATAAATCTGACTATAAATATAAATAGAGAGACGGTTAGAAGGCAGAAGTCAGCAGGACAACCATGAATAAATAGACAGCAGGCAACAACGTAATGGGACAGTAAGGGAAGGGGGAGGGAGAAATATATCACCAAAATAAAATCTGGAGATTAAACGCGTAAACAATAAAATACATTGTGCTCGCGCTTCCACCTGAATGATAAGATAAATGTATCAACAAAGATAGAAAATAGTAGCTTGTACGGCGGCTAAAGCTCGTAATGTTTTGTGGAAATCATAAAGGTGTGTTCCGGGTGGCGATGCCGATGCTAATCGGTGTTAGCGTGCAGGAAATTACAGGGTGGTGTGCGCTTGAATCAAACGTTTTTATAGAGTTAACTCATAATATACTCGTGAGGTTTTAGGAGGCACTGAAACTGGAAGTGTATTTTCAGCCCGGCGCATTTACTGTTCCTCTTTTTCCGCGTGTCATCCCCTTCCCCCTCTCCCTATCCGTCGATTAAATCGTGGATCAGGCCATGTTTTTTTTTTGTTTTTTTTCCTCCCCATCTCCATTGTTGTGGAGCGTGCCGGGTTTTTTGCCCGCGCTGTCGACTTTTGTTTGTTTTCCCTGATCGCCGAGCGTCTCGGTCAGCAGATCCATGATCCCATTCAACCGCACCTGTGAATGAGTGATTCGGTTCAGTCGGGGGGGATTGCACTGTGACACGCTCAGATTGTGACACCCTTTTGGAAAAAAAATAAGATAACATAAACTTTTGTCAAAGCAGCATAACAGATATAGTGTCCATAAATATGAATATAAATATAAATAAAGAGACTATTAGAAATTAGCAAAAGACGTAGAGAGAACAACATCAAGCATAACAATGGACAACAGAATGGGACACTAAGGGTGAAAATAGACAAAAAAACACAGTGACAGAAATAAAAAAAAAAATGAAAACAAATAATAAAAAAAATCAATAAATATAAATAAATAATACATAAAATAGATAAAAAATATAAATTCTAAAAAAAATAAATAAACAAACAAAAATAATCAGGATGCGAATGGGCTGAGACCAACAAGGATAGGAGTGGGTGAGGTAGTGAAGTTGTGGAAGCACAGATAGAAAAACAAATGATTGCTTGATCCGCGGATCGAGCGAGCGAGAAGCTCCCGTGGCACCGGCAATCCCAACAGTAAAAGCGGAGCGATGCGGGGCCTGACCGGGATTCTTCCTGACATGACCTAAAGAACTATGACATGGCTAGCGGAGAGCTGTAACGTCAGCAGCAGAAGTAGGTCTCTGATTCCAGTCGAATGATCCGATAGATGAACACTTTGAATAGAGGTCCACGCGCGCTGACACTCATGCAGAAAATATGTCAGAGGCTCTCGGGATGTTGAGTCGCCACTGGCTGCGCTTTAACCTCGCTCTGAGTTGGGGGGGGTTGCAGCGGTCGCAGGAGGGCCTCCATCCTACACCATCCTAGGAAATTCACTTTCATCCACAGCAAACGTTTTTTTTAAGCATTTGAAAGATTCTGCGAGACGAACCCTTCGGAGAATCAGCTCGCAGGGTGTCCGGCCACTGGAAGGCTGATGAAAGCATTAGTCAACAAAAAGCTGATTGATGGGCGGAGGGGCGGGGGGGTGGATGGAGCAGCCCGTCAGAGCGGCCCATGATGGGACGGCGGCCCGAACCTCCAAACAGAAGCCATTGTGCAGCCGCCGCAGAGTGTGAGACTGGGAGACGGGCTCGGTCTCACAGGCAGAGCGCCACAAAAGGAGCACGGCTTGAAAGGTTCTGCATTGAGGACGGTGTGTGTGTGTGTGTGTGTGTGTGTGTGTGTGTGTGTGTGTGTGTGCGCGTGTGTGTGTGTGTGTGTGTGTGTGTGTGTGTGTGATGGCGCGAGAGGGGAGGGTTGGGTCGTTGTTTGCGTTATTTTATGGGAAAGCGGCCCCACATGCCAGGGTGTTGATCGGCGGTATCAAACTAATTTTGGTCCAGGGGCAACTTAAGGCCTAATTTGATGTCAAAAGGGGGCCAGACCGGTAAAATCACAGCATAATTACTTAAAAGGAACACTAAATCCAAATTTTTCATTTGTTTTAGTGTAAAGGAGAACAGGCAAATAATAAAAATCTCTATATGTAATGAACTGTTCCTTTTAAAAAAATACATGACAAACTACCTGAGATTCTAATAGAATAATAATTATATATTATTAATTAAAATAATAGTAATAATATTAATTATTATGATTATTAATGAAGAAAAGTGCAATTTCCGCAACACTTCCAGACCTGGAAGCTGCATTGCTGCCTTCCACTACAGCAGGGGTCGGGAACCTTTTTGACCGGGAGAGCCATAAAAGCCAAATATTCCTAAATATATTTCATCGAGAGCCATATAGTATTTTTAACATCTAATAAATTATTTTTTTTTGTTAATGCAACCTCTGGTACTGCATGGATTTGTTCATTTTTTATCATAGCATATTAGACATACCGCAGATCCAAATGCAAATTTCTCTGTCCACGAATGCACGGTAACCATCGTCCTTTTTTCTTTTCGCCATCTTTTCCGTTACAAGGGTTGACGTGGATAAACTATTTGGCTATCTGATAGAATTAATTTCCTCACCTTTACAATAACCCGGACGTGCTCGGAAGCCGATGGTTTCCGACCCGACCGTAGGTGACCCGTGACATTTATCTTCAAAACTAATTCCTGTGTTGTGCTGTTTTGCTAACACTGACTAAAACAGTGCGCCCCTAGCAGACAATATAGGAACTGTATTTTTATTTAAAAAAAAGTATTTCATGATATGAATGTATTTTTTCAGATTGTAGATTTGATCCATGGGTTGGATTGGACCCCCTGGTGGGCCAGTACCGGCCCACGGGCCGTACGTTTGACACCCCTGGTGTAAATATCTTGAGGTTGCCTCCTGGTGCTTGTCCCGGCTCTGACTGGTCACTAAGAGCTGGGGGCAAAAAGACTAGTTTCTAAAATCTGCACAGCAAAAGTACAGCCTCACAAGTTGGCAACCGAAAAAAAGGGCAAA
>NC_141311.1:1375000-1437500 GCF_037954325.1 Fistularia commersonii
GATATATGGAGGATGTTATGTCGTCCTAGTGGTTTCAAACCAGGGTCGGTTAAAGCTAGTTAGTTAGCAACTAGTTAGGATACATGAATGGAGATCTAGTGAAGGATAGCACACAAACAGGGATGTGTGTGTGTGTGTGTGTGTGTGTTTGTAGCAGCTGGGAATGCAGGCCCAGGTCCAGTGTGACTGACATGAAATTGGAGCTGAGAGAGGTACAGAACTTTATCCACACACACACACACACACACACACACACACACACACACACATACACACATAAATACACAGTGCTTGCATCAGATTGAAATACATCCATCGCATACTTTTTTCCAGAGACTTCCTCTGACCCCGGGGTCTCAGGTTAGGAGGGGTCGCACCCCTGCTCTGTGTTATACAATCTGATCTTGAGGTGCATGTGTGAGTCCACCAGCGCCGCACGGGCGAAATGAGCGAAAACCGCCGTGTCGCAGCTGACGAGAAAAAAACCCACGGGACTCTGTGAGTCGGTGGCTTCACATTCAGAAAATCAGGCACAAATACCGCAAAGTTGTAAATCCGCTGTCCTGAAGTCGTCGGCGAAGGTTCTCGACGGACGGCGGGCCGAACGTGACCGAGATTCGCCCGTTGTTGTCGTCGTCGCGGATGTAATGAAGCAAATATTTATCCCGGCGCCAAAAATAAATGACCCACAGTTGGGACAGCGCGGAGGAAGGTGGCGGCGGAGGGTATTATTTAAGGAAGCCCCTCCCAGCGCACTTTTTAAAGTTGATCCAGCAACAGCTGCACCGCACTTTGGTCCAGAGGAGGTCAGCATGTGACACCGACGCTGCCATTTCACGTTTCCCCGTCTGAAATCACAATTAGTCAGAGATGGAGGGGCGGGGGCTGTACAGTGAAAAGCAAAGTGACCCTCACACACACACACACACACACACACACAGACACACACGAGCGCTGATGCTTCCAGGCGGAAAGTTCATATATCATTGGACAGGTGCAGTTTCAACAGCTCATAAATCAGTCGAGCGCTCCTGATGGAAGCCGCGTCTGTTGAGCCGCATTTTGTAATAACAGTGCATTTTGTAATAAAAGTCTGAAACGTAATAACTTTTTCATTTCATTTTGTAATAAAGCCGCATTTTGTAATAAACCGCCCCAACGCATTTTGTAATAAATTTTGCCGCATTATGTAGTAAGTTATTACATATTGAGAAAATTTTTACAAAATGCACTTGCAACTTTTTTATTTTCTAGGAAATGTAATAACATGGTGCATTATGTAATAACAGTTCCAAAGCATAAGTTTGTTAATTGTATCTTATTTTACTTAAAAGTATTTGTAAAAGCTAGGCCTATTATTAGTATCGCTGTATTAGCCTAGTAGCAGTACTTAGCAATTACTATCAGTACACTATTCAAAGGAGAATAAAAAAGTTGCAAGTGCATTTTGTAATAATCTTCTCAAAATGTAATAACTTACTACATAATGCGGCAAAATTTATTACAAAATGCGGCTTTATTACAAAATGAAATGAAAAAGTTATTACGTTTCGGACGTTTATTACAAAATGCACCGTTATTACAAAATGCGGCTCAACACGCGTCACATGTTCACCGCGTCGCTTTCCACCGCCGTCACCGGAAAGCACGCATCGGGAAGACTCCTCTCCGAAGTGCACGTTCACGGGTTAAATGTATTCACAGCCGTCGCCGTCGCGTCGCTGCATATCTGCACAGATGGTATGGATGAAGTGTGCGCACCTCAAAGCTACCGCAGATATTAGCATGTCTTAAATGAACTCCCGACTTACTAGCAGGAGCCGCAAAGGTGGCGGTTGAATCCCTGCAGCTGTATCAGAGATGGCGTGTTCTGGTTCCGGCAAGTTCTCCACCCATTCTTATTGGAGGGCGTGAGCCTGCAGAGCAGAGCCGGTCCGGTCCGGAAAGAAAGTCTTTCTTGGTACAATAATTTTTTTTATTTGACCTTCCGGATCGTGTCTTGAAAAATTGTTTCCGCCTTCGCCTTAACCGTCGTGCTATTTCACACGCCAGCTACCACAAGCTAGCCCGTGGAAAAAAAAAGGGTCAGAAAAGTCGCCGGAGAACTAACGAGCAAATGATGAAATGATGAAGAAAGCTGCATTTAAAAGGGAATATCAAGATTCCTACCGAAGTTACGGGTTCATCGCCACAGATGATACACAAGCTCAGGAAAATTCAGCTCAGGAAAATTCTCAAGTAGCTCCAAAAATGAAATAATCTCCTGTTTGAGCTCCCGCATTCATGACTCTACGTTATAGGGAATTGATATTATCGTGCAAAGTTATTGTAATTGCCACATACTAAGTGTAATAGTTGTATTCAGATTAAATTCTGTGAAATGGCAAATGTTTAATTTGACCCCCTGGTCTTTCTTGGTACAAATGATAGTTTTTTTTCATTTGTCTTTCTAGATCTTACTTTGAAAAACTACCGTTTCCGTCACTTAACCGTGTCGCGCCATTTTACACATCAGCTACCACAAACAAGCCTGTGAAAAAAAAAAAAGGCAATACCAAAAGAGTTTTTTTCGCGAGGAAATGAGCAAATGATAATACAGCAGAAGCATCGCAGACTGCCGGCAAAAAGAAAGCTGCATTTAAAAGAAGAAACCAAGATTCCGACCTAAGTTAGGGGTCTGTGATACACAAGCTCTGCGCCCGCTGTGCATTATTTGCGGTGAACGGCTAATGAAGCGATGCAACTGCTTCACCACATTCAGACCAAAGATGACGTGGTGACGGCCACCAAAACTAGACAACCAGGAAGTAGACTGGATTTACGCAACACAATTGGAGCGTCAGTGTCTCTGATCATCTTCAGATTGGAGCATCTAGTAGTGGGAAACAAGCCCAGGGCTCCCGCCGACTCTACATTATAGGGAATTTATATTATCGTGCAAAATGATTGTAATTGCATCATATAAAGTGTAATGGTTGTATTCAGATTAAATACCGTGAACGGGCAAAGTTTTTTATTTGAACCCCCGGATCGGCAGCAGTCGGCGGATCATTTGGTAACGGTCCGCGATGAAAATCATTCTCATTACATTACATTACATTACATTACATTTGGCAGACGCTTTTAACCAAAGCGACTTACAATAGAGGACATAAGGACTGCAAATAACACTTGCAAATACAAGATGCACAGGAAATATACAGAACAGTAAGCTGGGGTTAGTGAGTTTTTTTTTTTTTTACAAAGACGAACACAAACGTACACACACACACACACACACTGTATAGCCTAACTTGGTGCCTAACCTGATCCGGGGTAACTCAAGCATCAGCGCAGTAAAAAGTCCTGAAAGATCAAAGTTTTTACCTGTTTCTTGAAGGTTGAGAGAGATGATGCTAGTCTTGTTGCTTCCGGAAGTTTGTTCCACCACTGAGGTAGTAGAACTGAGAGCAACATTCATTTGTACCGAGAATTCTTGATACAAATGAGTTTTTTAAATTAGATCTTCTGGATCTTTATTTGGAAAAACAACTGTTTCCGCCGCCTCTTTACTGCCAACCTTATAATTGTATTTATAATGGTTGCATTCAGATTAAATACTGTGAACTTTTATTATTTGAACCCCTGCGCTTATCATGCATAAAACCGATCCCTGGCACAAAAAAAAAAAAGGTTTTGTGCCGCTGCTGCTGCAGAGGAGTGTTTTACAGGCTGTATTTCAGCACCAGCGGCCTTTAGAGAGACTTTTATGGGCTTATTTGTGATCTCCGTTCGATGTGATCTCCGCCCTCCTAGATCTTGCGGCGAGTCCCCAGCCTGGAGAGGCGGACGTGTCCATCCTGGTGGTTTCCCCGACGCCCCAGAGCACCGTGGTCCACACCCCCACCCCTCGGCTCACGCCCGACGCCTACGACCGGCTCACCCCTCGCTTCTCCGCCGCCTCCCGGCCACGCGGCCATTCTCCCGAGACCGAGAAGTAAAAAAAAAAAAAAAAGCTTGAAACCAGAGGTCGTCTTTGTGCATTCATTCCAACAAATACTTTATAGATACTTTATAGTTTCACTGAGACACTTTATAGTTTATAGTTTATTTTTATTTCTAATTCTGCCTTTTTCTTTTTATTATTTATTACTGTTATATTTTCTGTAACTCTGGCACAACAATTTCCTTCGGGATTAATAAAGTTGTTCTTATCTTATCTTATCTTATCTTATCTTAAATGTACCTCGCAGAATCACCGGAAAAAACCATCTTCCAGCCCGGAGGGGAGTTATGCTCCGACACCGTCTGTCTAATTAGCCGGTGGCTTTCATTGCTTTTTTATTACTCACCAATTAAACTGAGCACTAGATAGCACTGCCTCTATAGTATACTGCCAGGGATGGACCCTCACACACACACACACACACACACACACACACACACACACGGTACTAGCTTGACGTTTCCTCCAGCCGAAAGCCCGTCGGAACACAATAGCGTTTCCCGGACTTGTCGTTTCCTTTCTCCTCAGCAATACGTATCGCTCCGTGAAATGGAGGCTGAGTTTCCATTCAAGCCAGAAATTGAGGCCAGAAGGGGGGGAAAAAAAAAAGATGTAAATGAAATGACATATCCTCCAGATTTATATGGAGGTGGTATTTCTGTCAGATGTTTAAATGAGTTGCTAAAAATGCTTTTGTACCGTTGGTGTGAAGGACGGAGGACGTGCTGGACGACGGACCCGGCGGCTCTGGTGGTTTGTCGTCGGCGTAAATCATTTTGCGCGTCGCTGCTTACGGGTCTTTGAATTTCAAGGTGTAAATATTGTGAGTTAAAGCTTAAAGTGTCACCTTCTACCTGCAGGTGAAATCAGCCGAGCCTCCATCCATCCATCCTGGAACGCAGCTGAGAGGAGACTTCTTGTTTCCTCCACGGGATCGGCGGTGATGGATGTTCTTTTCGACCCTGCTGGTCAGCGAGGCCCGGCGGCACTCGTGTATCTCCTGCCGCGGGGACGTGGACGCCCGGGAGGCCTGAAGATAAAACATCCCGCTCGGTTCCAGGGAGGCGGGGGAGGCAAGAATCGTGCGCTGGAGCCGGAGGCCGAACATCATCCGACACCTCGACGTGTTCCCAGGGCGTCGGTGAAACCCAAGAAGAGGTTTCAACGGGGAAAAAAAGCCCCGATTGTTTCGGTGAGGTAGATGTCGCCCAGAAGGTCATTGGTCTGATTTCCACAGGGGATCAATCTTTGTTCCTCAGGGTTCCAGGAGGTTCCAGATATGTGAATGATTGCACACGACCTGTGAATCTTCTTTTTACCGTCAACACCACCATTCAATCACTCCCGTCCAAGTTGGACGGGAGTGATTGAATGGTGGTGTTGATGCAGTGGACTGAGACCATGTCTTCTTTTCCTTTGGGCTTTTCCCTTCAGGGGTCTCCACAGCGAATCCACCTTCTCCATCTAACCCTGTTCTCTGGATCCTCCTCTCTCACACCAACTACCTTTATATCCTCTCTCACGACATCCATAAATCTTAGGTCTTCCTCCAGACCTCCTGCCTGGCAGCTCCAGCGTCAGCAACCTTCTACCCAGATCTTCACCATGGTTTACACATAAACAGAGTGTTCTTATGTAAGCCATCACCGTCATCACTTTTTCTTGGTCATACATGTCTTGCACCCCTGTGACAAATTCTTCTTCTCCTTTGGACTTTTCCCTTCAGGGGTCTCCGCAGCGAATCCACCTTCTCCATCTACCCCTGTTCTCTGGATCCTCCTCTCTCACACCAACTACCTTCATATCCTCTCTCACGACGTCCATAAATCTTCTCTTTGGTCTTCCTCCAGACCTCCTGCCTGGCAGCTTCAGCGTCAGCAACCTTCTACCCAGATCTTCACCATGGTTTACACATGAGCAGTGTTCATATTTAAGCCATCACCATCATCACTTTTTCTTGGTCATACATGTCTTGCACCCCTGTGACAAATTCTTCTTCTCCTTTGGGCTTTTCCCTTCAGGGGTCGCCACAGCGAATCCACCTTCTCCATCTGACCCTGTTCTCTGGATCTTCCTCTCTCACACCAGCTCACTTCATGTCCTCTCTCACGACGTCCATAAATCTTCTCTTTGGTCTTCCTCTAGACCTCCAATTCCAGCAACTGTCTACCAATATATTCACCCTCCCTCCTCTGTCCATGACCCAACCATCTCAGTGTGGCTTCTCAGAAACATCTATCATGTGCCGTCCCTCTGATGGACTCATTCCTGATCCTCTCTGTCCTGGTCTCTCCCAAAGAGAACCTCAACATCTTCATCTCTGCAAGCTCCACCTCTGCCTATGTATGATTCCTATTAACCTGTGAATGTTTTTTCTCCTTAAGACGTGTGAATGAGTGGTTGGATCTCCAGGTGAATCCCAGTGATCCACCGGTCCAGAGCGAACGCCGCCTCTCGACCAATCACAGCCGGGCTTGGCCCAAACAGATTCTGAATGAATGACCGGATGACCGAGATAAACATCTCTTAAATATACAGCGATACAGTGGACACATTTTTTTTGGAATTCAATTTTCACGATTTATCGTTTTGTTTTTTTTTTTGCAGTATTTGATTTTTTTTCTTCATGATAAAATAGCCATATTCTAGCCTAAGAAGAAAAAAACAGTAAAAAAAAAATAAAAAATTGTAAAATTAAATTAAAATTCATCATGAACGGCTTACTAAACCGCCAGTCAGATCCGTTGACAAAATATGTCGCAAGATTGCGACGACGATACGATTCGGTCGGTTAACTTTTGTAACTTGATGGACAAGGACGCTGCAGTTTAGAAAACCATTTTCGACCAGACAAAAAAAAAACAGACAGCAACTGCCTATAAGGGTGTTTCTGAAGAAAAAAGAAACCCCAGTAAAGCATATTAGCCTGCGCCTTGAGCAGAAGATCTGGATGAAATCGAAGATACTGAACCACCCGAAGAAAGAGTTGTAAAGCCCTAATATTTCTGTAAATACTATTAAAATGATCCCGTTTCTACTTAATTTTCACAAAGTGAGCGTCCACTGTAGTTATATCTAGTATTCCAACCCTCCAGCCTCCGTGTGTGTGTGTGTGTGTGTGTGTGTGTGTGTGTGTGTGTGTGTGTGTGTGTGTGTGTGTGTGTGTGTGTGTGTGTGTGTGAAAAAAATCCACATCCCAAAGAAAAAGTATCTAAACATGACACTTTTTATTGAACTTTTTTTTTTTTCCTGAATGGGTTACAGAAGGAGGTTAACTATTTTTACTTTTTTTTTTTTTTTTTTTTTGTTGTTGTTGTTGTTCTAACCAGGGGGAATGGAGTTGTACACACAGGCATGCCGCGTCACCGCACTGTCACAGCTGTGCAAACCGCCGTCGCCCCAAGACGCGTCCGACCCGGGGGGGGCGACGGAGGTCCCACGGACTTCACGGGAGGTTTGTGCAAACATCACCACAGCCTATTTGATTTTAAACACAGAGATGATTCCAGGCAGAAGGCTCTCCTCCCCCTGCTCCGGTCTTCAGACCAGCGGAGCTATAATTAGAGTCCGGTGACGGTGGCGTTCGGTTCCTTTTTTGGGGAATCACCCCGTTTCTGACCTCCTCCTCCTCCTCTTCCTCCTCCTCCTCCTCCTCCCCGCCACCGATCGCTTTTACTTCCCAGGAAGCACAGAGTGCGTGAACACCGAGACAAAGGTTTGCCGTCACACGACCTCCACATAAATAGTTAGTATTGAGATGCCTTACATGTAGAAATGGTGATGAGCATGCACGGATAGGTAGTGGAACGAGTGCAAAACCTACAAAGTCACGTTATTTTTTATTTTTTTTTAATGTATTTTTTTCTTTTGTATTCCACAGTGAGTGAATGCATCACAGGGTTTGACCCCCCCCCCCCCCCCCCCACCCTTTAACTCGCCATATTTGCCTGTTTAGCCGCCACAGCTCACAGTTTGGGCCGCGACGAAGCATCCGACCCCTCCCTCGCCGAGATGGCGGCCAAGAAATTGGCGTTTGCTTTAGGGTGATGATACTTTGACCCCCCCCGCCACCCTGTCTGCGGTTTTTAAGGTAATCCCTCAAGAGTTCGTCCATGTTTTACTGCATGAAATCCCGTCCGCTGTCATTTTCCCGAAAACTACCGACCCCTGTACAGTTACACCTGCGTCCCTTCCACATGAATCAAAAGGGGTGAAAATAAAAGCCTAGCTAGCGTTGGCAAACGATTTTTTTTTTTTTTTTAAAGACGCTAATTGAAATTAAAAAAAAAAAGACACAAAGCAAACCAGTTAAAAAAAAAAAAAAAAAAGATAAAAATAGTTTTCCAGTGTGTCGTATGACGTCAGACTCTAAATTCAAACTACGTTAAAAAATAAAATAAAAGATAAGTGTAAAGTAAACAAGCGAGCAAAAGCTTAATACCACTACTATGTACAGCAACGGCACACCGGTTCCCGGGGCGAAGGCCGGCCGCTGACGGGCCGAGCCGCGACTCCGGCGGGACGTCGGACCTTCTCCGCGTCGGCGAGCCGTATCACGCCAGGACAGAAGCGCCTCGGCGCCGTTTCCTCCCCGCGATCGGAGGCGGGTATCGTACCGTCGCTATCTCCGACCCTTCGCCGCAGCCGCTTCTTTTTGATCCCCCTCTTTTCTACCCAGCGCCGTAAATCTGATCCGTCCGCGGCTCAGGGATATCTCCACGCTCCAGCCCCGCGGCGCTGAAAAATAGTCCTGTCGCTCGCATGTCGCGTATCCGAACGGCCGCCGCCGCCGCTTTGCGCCTCGCCGGCGTGACGGCTGGGGGAAAGACGAGTGGGATTTAGCAGACGGAACCACCACTGTGGCGAGTTCGCAGGTGGATGGAGGAACCGAGGAACCTCTGGTCCGGCTGAGATCCGGCGACAGCTGGGTCTGACCCAGATTCTTGGACACGCTCCCCATCCAATCAGAAGCAGCTGCTCTACGGATCCGACGGCGGCGGCGGCGGCGGCGTCACGGTTAGCGTCCACGCAGGCGTGAGGGTGAGGAGGGCGTGTTTCTCTAGAGAGAATCTCGATGGATGAGAGGGACGGAGGGGGTAACAGTCTGCAGAGGGTCATCAAGGTGGAGGGACGAAACACACACACACACACACACACACACACACACACACTGCGTCTGGAGTTGCAGAGGGCTCTGGCCCGTGTGCTTTGTCTGCAGCCACACCCGTGGGTGGATGGAGGACAGAGCCGAAACGTTTCCGACGGCTCGCCAACGTCGTTGAGGAGCGGCGGAAACGGCGTCCTGAGCGACGGGAAGAAAGAGGGAGGCTTGAAGAAAGAGAGAGCGAAGGGTTTCACAGTTTGGAGGGTGTTTACAGTGCTGTCGTCTCAGGAGAGCAAATAGTTTGAGATTGAGTTTTTGTTGTTTTGCTACTTGCTGGTCACATTTACAGTGTGTGTGCGCGTGTGTGTGTGTGTGTGTGTGTGTGTGTGTGTGTGTGTGTGTGCCGGCTGAGCTGCAGAAGCGTTCAGCCCTGTCCTCCACGCCCGGCGTTCCTCCCCTCAAACACACATACAGTAGTCGATTGGCACAAGGTCAAAGTCAAGGTCGCGGGTCGGTAAGCAGACGCCGTCCCCCCAACGTTCTCAGTTCCGCCCGACCCGCCGGGTTTCCCTCCGTCCTCTCCTCACCCTCGCCGAGGCCTCCTCGTCATGTTCTTGGGAGCGTTCCTCCTCGGGAGCGCCGCGCTCACCACAGCTGCCTCCCCGTGTAGGTCGGGGGTGCAGAGGGCACCTGGCGGGGAAGGAGAAGGGAGGCAGAGTCAGGCGTGGTCGACGTCACGCCACCTCATCGCCGGGGTTTCCAGAGGACTCCCCGATTGGCTGCGGGGTCGCGGCTCTGCATCCGCGCATGCATGTTCAAGCACATGCACACACACACACAAACACACACACACACTTTTGCTTGCGGTCGTTATTGTGTCTGAATCCGAAGCCCTATCTTCGTCGTTAGCTTACAGGCTAGCGCTGGCCGCTTGCGTGTGTGTGTAGCTGTAAATGTAAGGCTTCGAGCGCCAGCTGCCGTTCCAGCCTCATTTAAAACCTCGGAATATAAGAGCGGGAAAATACTTTGCATTTCCCCGAGTTTTAACGGCCGCATGCGTGTTTTTACACGGCTACGAAGTCCATATCTGCGAATTTTTACCGTTTGGCAGCTGATGGTTACAGCCAGGACGCTTCCATGGCGACCTCAAGCACGGGAAAAGACGCCGCAATTTTAAACTGTCGTGGGATCATGAAAACACACACACACACACACACTCATGCACGCATGCTCGACCGCGGGGGGACTTTAAACCGCCATCTTCACATTGGCGTGATAAATTCCGTAACACAAACTGGGTGCTCTGAGCGCCGTTTGAATATGAATCATGCCATGTAAACACGCTTGCTATTCAAATGGATGCAAACGCAGAGAAACATCCGGCGCAACCTAATGAAATATTACGCAGAGGAAGGGGGGAGTAGCCCCCCCGACACACACACACACACACACACACACACACACCCTTTCCGGCTGAATTAGCACGGCTGGGAAGATTTCAGGCTTCAGCCTCTAAGAATACGGACTGCAGCGGTTTTGAAGTGTCACTTCAGCACTTTAACCTCCTGTGAGATGCGAGGGGGTATTTTTGTTTTTTGTTTTATTTGCTCGCGTAGCTTCCGTGTTGCTCGTCCCGCGGACGGACGCGACAGCGGTCAGACAACAACAGGCGTGTTTACGAGTTCAGGAGTCTCGGCAAATCCCACGCGTGCATAAATACAGCCCACGTGAGAACATGCACGGGTGTCTTACGCACACACACACACACCTTTCCCTCATTCGTATGCAACGATGAGCGGTCTCGGGACGCACAAATGTGCATGCAGTCTTTGGCGGGGCGGTCAAATGAGAGAGCGGCGTGTACCTGTGCCTGGGAGGATGTACTCACCGCTCCCCCATTCAGGATCATGGTCATCTCGGTGGGCTGGTAGACGTTGCTGCGGAACGGGGCGCTGGGTCGCGCGCCCGTGTTGCTGTTGTGTTGCCCGGCGGCGGCGGCGCCGCTCCTCAAACCTGCCACGGACGGACGACGACGGATTAGTCACCGTGACTCACCTGTCGTGAGGAAACGCTCGCCGCGATATTTCTCCCGGTCTGGCCCACATCCCCCCGGTTATGACGACCGTCTGGTCCGACTCGCCGGCGTCTACCGTACCTGCGGTGTTCTCGTCGTTGTATCCGTAGCCCTGGTTCTCCACGAACTGCCGGTGCGAGAGGGGGATGTCTTCGTCGAAGCTGGTCTCCCGCATCCGCGTGGAGTTCTGGGAGGTGTCGAAGTAGTCCGGGGCGGTGGGCTGCGGCGGGGGTCTCAGACAGATGTGGGATTCGGGAATGGCGTGGAAAATCAGCAGGAGCCAACCCTGAGCCACCAAGGCGATGGCGAGCACCGGGTCGTTCCAGTCCGGGGAGCGGCCCAGCCAGGCGTTTCCGAACAGGTAGGAGCCGACCCAGGCCGCCCACAGCAGCAGCGACAGCATGCAGGTCACCAGCAGCCAGACGGCGTTGCAACGCCACTGACGCGTTTTCCCGCACAGGGCCAGGGAGGCGGCAGTCAACGCCGCTAGGAGGAGCGCTAGCACGTAGCTGCAGGCTAGCGCGAAGTCCAGCGGCAGGTACTGGCAGGCGGCCTGTCCCTCCCGCAGCACGGTCAGCAGTAGCCATTCGGCGGCGATGATACCCTGCACGGCGCTCAGACCCAGCGCCAGCCCGGTGAGGGCGCAGCCCCCGGGGCTCCGGCGTTCGCGGCCCAGCCGGCGCAGGCGGACGCCCTGCACCAGCAAGCAGGAGAAGCACACGGCGAAGAGGAGGCCCCAGAGGGCCCGGCGGAGCAGACACAGCGACTCGTCCTGCTCGATCAGATAAACGAAACTCAGGCCGAACAGGCCGAGGATCCCCAGGAGGAGCAGCAGGAGGGGTCCCACGCCGCTGCGCTTCTCCGCCTCGCTGATGCGATGCAAACGGCACAGCAGCACTAAGGCGAGCAAGATGGCGGCCAGCGACCCTCCGGCCGCCCCCGACTCCACCGCCACGCCCCATATGGAGTCCAGGTCGCAGAGGAGGGTGTAGGGTCGCGTCAGGCCCCAGCCGCAGCCTCTCGGGAGAGCCTCGCCGTCCTCCAGCTCCTGGCCGCCGGCGCGATGAGTCGCGGTCAGCAGCGCCGCGAGGAAGACCGGGAGCAACGCCATCTCTGACGGGAAACGGGCAAAAAGCGAAGAGGAGAGGAGAGAAACCAGACCAACGTGAGCCATTCCGGTTAGTAGATGTTTGAACAAAGCTTCGCTGTCAGTCAACCCGCTGTAATCCGCCGGGGAGTGACAGCGCGGCCCGTTTCAGAGGCGGAAACAAAAGACGCCGTTCCGCGCGACCATTACCGCTTTTCACACAGAAACGCGCACGCGTCCCCGTGAGCCTCGACGACGAGCCCCGCCCCTTTCCAGCGCTTTAACGGACACATTATGTTCGGGGCTGCCGACAACAAATACTCGGCTAGCGCGACCGAAACGCGGCGACAGAGCCTGAAAAGCCCAGAACAGCTGCCGCGGGGGGGCGTTTACCGGGAGGAAAGGTCAGAGCCCGGCCGCGCTCGCTTTATCTTCACTAATAATACATTCGATCTTGTCCGGCGAGCAGGAAGCCGTCACACGTCAATGGGTAACACAGATGGCGAGCGGGATACGAGCAGCGCCGCTCGCTATCGGCCATCTAAGGGGAACCTGGATGAGTATTAGATGGAGCACTTTACGCACAAAGATACTCCGGGCGCCGACGCTCCGGCGTGCAGGATGAATGCCGCCTTCTGTCTGCGCTATTTATTCACAACAACTGTCAGACAGGCACACACACACACACACACACACACAGAAACTAAAATACACGCTCGCCGCCGCGGTCTTCTCCGGGATGATCAGCGCTGTCAACGCAACCGACGCTTCGGGTTTCACGGGAGGTCGACCGACGCTCGGAGCCGCCGCGCGTTTGATGTTTCCTGTCGGGTTCCTGTCTCCAGCCACGTCACTTCTTCTTGAAACGCGCGCACACACTCCTTCACACACCAACACGACGCACAGCATCCTCCAGCAGTCAGAAAGAGAGAGACTTAAATACACACCGGGGGTCAGAGGTCGCGGCCGAGTCCTCCCGGCCTGCGGCTAAAACGGGCGACCCCGGAGCTCCCGGCGTGACCCCGCCGTGTTTTTACGACAAAAATAAAAGACCCGCCGGCCGCAACACCGTTGTTTACGACTCGTTGCGAGATGATTATTTGTTCGACGCCCCCGGAGGGCGGCCAGGCTGTGAAATATGCATGTATGCATATGAATCGGAGGTTCGTGCATATTCATTTGTCGGGAGCTCTTTCATGTGGCCTTGGGAGATTTGCGGATCCCACACGCCTCCTCATTACCGAAGCGCTCGGCTCCTCGCGTTCCCGCTGCAAAGCTCCGCCGCTTCCGGCCCTTTCCGGCCTCGGGTCGGTCGTAAATCGGCAAGGAGGGGTCCTCGAAAGCCCCGTCGGCATCGGGATTTACACCAGACGGACACGCTTGAAAGACTCCTGACGTCGCTAGGTTTCCCAGCCTGACCCCCAATCGCCGTGGCGACGGGTCGACCCCACGTTACTGGAATCCGGCAAGAGGGAAGGAAGACAAGAGGTTGGCTCGCTCAGCCGCGATGAGCTGAGGCGACAGCTCCTCCAACACACACACACACACACACACACACACACACTATTTCTGTGTCCTCCTTCATTTCCTTTGTCAGCCACTCATCAGTGAGCCTTTCAAAAACCCACAGCTGAGACGAAAACAACAGGAAGCAAAGCCGGTGAGGGTTCTCTGCACTGTACCGATCACTCCCTCACCGTCTCACCCCTTCACCCTCTCACCCTCTTGCACAGAGGGCCACGCTGGCTGCTTTTCGAGTGTGACTTGGCAGGCTGGTGATGTGAAAGCTGAAGGATGTGCATAGAAAAGACGCCAGTGGGATTACACACACGTGCACAACACACACACACACACACACACGTAGTGGCGCCGACGGGCTAAAAACACAAAATGCCCGTGCACACACTTCACCTGTGTACAGAGCCTGCAGGAGATAAGACGAAAAAAAAAAAAAACACACATCCAAAGCTACTTCCCTCCATTTCTGTAAAGTGAGTAGCGTTAGCTGTCAAACACACACACACACACACACACACACACACACACTGGCTGTCACTCCTCTGAGCAGCCATTTCAGCCGAGTATTTTTTTGGGGGTGTGTGCGAGCGCTCGTCTCGTCCCTCTGCTACATTTGAAGATGAGCTGTGAAAGCGGCGCCTCGCCCTCCTCTCCCAAACATCCCTCCTTCCTCCGATCCCGAACGCCACTCTTCCATTTCGCCCCCGTTCTCCCGCTTCCCGCCTCCTCGCCTCCATCCTCGTGGATGTTTGGATCTTATGTAACCGAGGGGTTTGGGGGGGTTGAGGATCCAGCTCTCGCCAGTTCTGCAGCGCGGCCGCTGCGTCTCAGACATCATCCTCGTCTTCATCGGCGCCGAGCGGCGCGCCGTGACACCGAGGGGGTCCATCTTGTTTTGCATTCCGCTCGCCATCGGGGCTGAATGCGTGCGTCGGGTCCACGTGTGCGTGGAAATGTAACCTTCTATCCGGCAGCGAGTGCTTTTTTTTTTTTTTTTTTTTCCCCCCCGGTGTGTGTGTGTGTGCACATTCTCACACAAAGCTGTGGCGAGTACGCGGCGAGCATTCCTTCCAGCGCTGCGGCGGACACACAACAGGAGCACAAGCCGCGACAGTGCAAGTGTGCAACAATGCGGCCATTGAAATGAGCCCGGGGGCTGAGCGGGCAGGGGGGCGGAGCCTGGCGCCCGGCCCCCGCAATTATCACGTCGTGTAATTATCCTAGCGCACATCCAGGCGCCACCTAATTACTCCGGTGATAATTGGACGGTTTATTGCATTTTGATGGCTTGTCTCGGTTCTTATTTTTCATCCCAAGCACCTGTTTTCACGTGATACGGACGCGACGGCGACGACCGCGCCTCCGGCTTTTATCCGCTCTTCCTTCCCCGAGACCTTTCGTGTCCTGTCAGCTCATGCGTTCACGGCTTACGTAACGTCTGAGAAAGCGGTCGTGTTAAATTAACTGCCCGCGTGCCCTTTTCTCCCTGGATTTATTGGGGGGATTAAAAATACATCTGCGCTTCCAAACAAGGCCTCCGACGGACAACTTCAGGAGCGGCGGCGTCGCGGGACGTTCTTTAAGGAGCCGCACTTCGGTCCCAGCGTCTTTTTTCCGCCGCGAGACAAGCGTCCATTCATTTCCTTGAAAATCCCACATCGGAACGTCGATTCTCTCTTCCGGTCGTTGAACGAAGCTTTACGGTTGGTTCGTTTGCCGCACAAACGGCGTAACTGTGCGGGGAAACACCACTGGAATCTGTGTTTTTATCTGCGTTGCATGCATCACTGGCCGTGACGTGCGTTGCATCATCCTCTGGACATCTCCGACCCTCCAGATGTCAGCGGCCACAGATGGCGCCCATCGCGCCCGTTAATGCACGACACGCCCCCCCCACCCGGTGCGTTCGCACATATATTCATATCACCGGGCTTTGCAGGGATGGAAATCGGATGTTCGGGGAAACTAAGCAGAGAATGGAAGGGGGAAGTGGAACCGGCCGCTCGGACGCCGGCGTGCAGGACGTGTCTCGCCCTCAGACGGCCGCGGCTCCGCTAATCAGGCCTCATTACCATGTGACTGGGGCTCACAGCCAGACCATATGCTAATTGACTTGGCAATTAACGCTGCCAATATTTAATCTCCCGCCTTCTCCCCGCCTCCGCTTCGCATAAATCAGCGCAATCCGACCCGCCGGTCGCTGCCGTGCGGAGGCATCCCGAGCACCGGAGGTTCTGTCTTCACGCAGTCCACATTTGGTCGGACGGCCATAGTTATCAGAGGAGCGGGCGAGCGAGGGGGACGAGGAGGAGCAGGATGTGTGGAGGATGAACTGAAACGATGTGTGTGTGTGTGTGTGTGTGTGTGTGTGTGTGTGTGGGGGATGTAGGTATGCGTACATGAGCATAAATACTGATCTGAAAGGAGAAGCAGGGAAGTCCCAACCTACGAAACTACACTCTTACTCACACACACACACACCTCACTGTGCGACATCTACACACTTCAACACACACACACGCTCACATAAACACATGCACGCTCATGCACTAGAGCAATAATCTAAACAGGGCGCATATGGCTGCAGCCCGAAGGAGATGTGTTGTCATCCTTTCTCGAGAGGAGGCTAACTAACTCACAGGAGCGGCGGTTGATGATAAACAGCCGTGCTCGGCTTAATGGGGTTTAACGGTGGAAGATAGAGCGTGCGCACACACACACACACACACACACACACACCAGAGCAGGGGAGGCTCATGTATCATGGACGGAATGCTAACCATAGAGCGTCAGACGTTCAAACCGACATCCATTTCCTCGCAGATTCCCAACCCTTAATTGGACTTCAGAGGGAATTAAAGTCGGACCATTCCTGTTTTTCCAGACCTGTGTGTGTGTGTGTGTGTGTTTGCACCCTTGCTTTTAGCTGACCTAAGGAGCAGCCCCATGCAAACACACACACGTTCAGAGAATGCTCTTCTTTTTTTTTTTTTTCCACCCCTTTTTCTTTTGGCAGCTCGACCCCACCACCACCACCACCACCACCTGCGAACAATGCCGGCCACATGGGAGGGTCCCTGGGGGATTCCAGAAGAGTGTGTTTGTTCCAGGGACCAGTGGTAAGACCATTGTTACTGAGGTGTGTGTGTGTGTGTGTTCCAAAAATAAAGAATGACATCTAACCCCTACACTAAAGAAAGAAGCCATGATTGACGCTCCTAAAATAATAATGTGTGTTGTGCAATTCAAATGGTGAGGGGAGGGGGGGAGGTGTGTGTGTGTGTGTGTGTGTGTGTGTTTGTCTGTGTGTTTGCGTGTGTGTGTGTGCGTGTGTGTTGGGGGGGGGGGGGGGCAAACGACCCCCGTGAGAAAAAATATGCCACCATCAATCAGCTCTTCTATTTCCCACAAGTCTACTTTCAATTGAATTTAACGCGGTTTTAAAAGCCACTCAGGGCCGAGGCTATCAATCTGTGCGTGTGCGTGTGCATGCCACGCACGCCACGCACACATCTACGTTTGCTGCATCGGCGCGGCCCGAGATGTGCGACTCCGGTCTCCGGGGATACATTTAAAATGTTTAAAAAAAAAGCCTTTAGGATGAAAGTTTGCAGATAAGTGTGCGTGGATTTCCACCACACGCACCGTGGAGGCTTTTGTGCGTGAACCCCGCGTGGCGAACGGCACGTACCTCGATCAGAGAAGGAGGAGGAGGAGAGGAAGCCGTGAGAACCTCAGGAGAACGCAGCTGTCAGGAGGAGGAGGAGGGGGGTCACATCTCCAAAGCGGCTCCCGTGGATGTATGCGTGAGTGTGCGCGTCCACATGAACTTGTGCGTGATGCGTCCCGTTGGCCCCGCAGGGGGAGGGTGGTGGTGGTGGTGGGCGGTAAGGGGGGACGGGCCGCTTCGGCCCCCGCGTCCTTCGTCCTCGGGGGGGGCCCCGGCGGCTGGAGGTGTGCGGGGGTGTGCGGGACTGCGCGGCGGTGGATCGTCCTCAGCTCCCGCACGGTTCTCCTCCTCCTCCACCTCGTCCTCCACCTCTTCTTCCTCAAATCCTTTGTCCGGCCGTGCGCATCGCCTCCCGTCCCCGCACCGGTGCGGGAAAATCACGCCTTCCACGGCGCCCGCCCCCCTTCCCCTCAGCGGCGCTGCGCTCCGCGTCCGGCCCGACGCTCACTGCTCTCCGGTGCGCATCCCGCCACCCGTGGACGCATCACCGAACTGCGCTCCGCAAAACGCGTGCGTCACGATAAATTCCTCGCCGTGTGTACGCGCCGGCGTGCACGCAAAGACAAAGTGACAGCTCCACGGGACCGGAGTGTCCTCTTCACCCGCTCGGCTCCGATCGATTCGTCGGTGGCCCGTCAGGGTTCGCCCTTATTAAGTCCTTTCCACGCACGGACACGTCCCTCTGACCGAACGCGCACACGCACACGCACCTCCTCAGCACTATTCATTTAAAGTCCCCGAACGCCTCCCCCTCCCCCCCGCGTTCATCCCACTGCTTTTTCTACGCGGGTGTAAAGGTAAACGCACGCAGGCGAGAATATATTTCCGGTTTGGCGTTTCAAAATAAAAGCGAGCGACGCGAGAAAACAGCGTTGTCAAACCGGATGCGCAATAATAGGGGTTTCACGTACATCGCCTGCTTCCTTACACTGCCCTTGTTTTGCGTTTTACACGTTTCATTTTTTTTTCTCCCCCAAAATATGTGATCAGCCCGCCCTCCTTCCTCCCGCTGCAATCGGACCGCCGTGTTACCGGTAGCACGGAGGGGCAAACCGCGGGTCTCACGCACCCGGCATTTAGTTTATCTCACTCGGACGGATTCTTCAATCCTCACCCCTTTATGCACCGCTTAACAAAACGTTTTATTTTGAAAGGAAGCTACTCGCGCTTCCGGTGTGCAATTCTGCGCGCTTGACGCTACGCGACCGCTTGTTACTCCTGGTCAAATCCATGTCACCCCAGCTGTTCCGGTCCATCTCCCGGGGTTCAGCGGTCAAACCACCCCTTAGACCGGGCCACCCGTCCCCGCGGGCTCCCCGCGGCCCGGCGGGTGACGGCTGGGCCGCGGTGATGGGTGTCGTCTGTTGTCACAATGGCTGCCAAAAGTGTCACCACGACAGAGACGAGCAGAGCAATGTCGGTGTCAAATCAGGGGTGGAAGCCAAAGACAAATATGCAATCTGTTTTCACTCAGAGAGCAAGGACCCCCGATCATCCACCGAGTTCGGGGAGGGGTGGCTTCTTTGCATTCATTCTGCAAATCCTGCAGCGGGAACCCACGGTCCCATCTCGCCCGGCCTCCCTGTCCCACATGTGCATAAATACATGAAAATTGGGGCTTCTATGGTGGAGGGAAGGGGGTCAGGGGGGGCGCCGGGGCTCCGGGGCTCCGGGGCGGCAAGGAGGCGTATCATATGGAGTGGCAGCTGAGGGATGTGAGACTAATCTGACAGGTGCAGCCCCCGGAGAGTGACAGCATGGGAAGAGGGAGGAGGGGAGGAACGGGGGGGTCAGGCTGGGGAGGTGAGGAGATTAATGGCCGCCCCACTATATCAGAAATGTTTGGTCGATATATCATCAGTGTGATCCTTCTTCTCATTACCGCCGTGATAAATAGCGAGCGAGCAGAATGAACCATTTCCACATCGGCGGCAATAATGCCTCACTCCGATGTGGCTAATAGTGTATTCAGAATGTGTGTGTGTGAGTGTGTGTGACCGCGGTCAGGCCCAGCTGATGTGTTTTGAGGTGTGTGTGAGCCCGTCGATCACACGGAGACGCGCGAGCGTTCACCCTCTCATTTGCTCCTGCAAAGTGTTAGCATTTTTGCAGCTGCACGGGTGGAAAGGGGTGGGGGGGGGGCTCACGTGCACAGCGGGCGTGAGTGGCTTCACGCATTCCTCGCACAAAGTGTGTTCGCAGACGGTCCGTGCAGCTGTGAGACACCAGGATGTGTTTAAAATATCCGAGCGAGGCGTGCATGTGTTTATAGAAACAATGGCGATGAAGAAGCGAGGGGTCTCACAGGTGGATAAACCCCAAACCAAACCTGTCTTTGCTGAGAAAACACTGAAATTTACCTCCAGGATATCAATCCGAGGACGTTCGTTCATTCATTTGTCGTCCCCTCATTCACACGTCCTACAGAAACATAAATACACTCATTCTTCTTCTCCTTTGGGCTTTTCCCTTCAGGGGTCTCCACAGCGAATCCACCTTCTCCATCTAACCTTATTCTCTGGATCCTCCTCTCTCACGACGTCCATCATTCTTCTTGGTCTTCCTCCAGACCTCCAATTCCAGCATCCGTCCACCAATATTTTCAGTATAATACATTCAGTATTCAGTATTTCAATATTTTTAGTCCGAACCATCTCAGTCTGATCTTCTGTCCAAAACATCTAACATGTCCCTCTGATGGACTCACTCCTGATCCTCTCCATCCTGGTCGCTCCCAAAGAGAACCTCGACATCTTCATCTCTGCCACCTCCAGCTCTGCCTCCTGTCTTTCGGTCATTGTCAGTGTTTGTAGATCATCTAACCGCTGTCTCTTCCACCTTTCCTTTCCTTCTGTCTTCTATCTCTTTGTACCCCTGACACTTTTCTCCACCCATTCCAACCTGCTTGAACCAGTTTCTTTACCTCTTCTCCACACTCTCCTACGCTCTGGACTGTTGAGCCTAAGTACTTGAGATCCTCCAGCTTCTTGATCTCCACTCCCTGTAGCCTCACCGTTCCACCCGGGTTCCTCTCATTCAAACACATATATTCTGTCTTGCTGTGACTAACTTTCATTCCTCTCCTTTCCAGAGCATACCTCCACCTCTCTTGATGTTCCTCAACCTGTTCTCTGCTCTCACTACAGATCACAATGTTGTCTGCAAACATCATGGTCCATGGGGATTCTTGTCTAACCTCATGTGTCAGCCTGTCCATCACCACTGCAACAAGAAGGGGCTCAGAGCTGATCCCTGATGGAGTCCTACCTCCACCTTAAACTTCTGTTTTACCCCTACAGCACACTTCACCGCTGTTTCACAGCAAGCATACATGTCCTGCACCAGTCTCACATTCTTCTCTGCCACTCCAGACTTTCTCATACAATACCAGAGTTCTTCCCTCGGCACCCAGTCGTGTGCTTTTGCTTGGTCTCGAGAAATACTCCCATTCACCTTTTCATTAGTACTGTGGACATGGAATATTCACCCTTTCATTCACACATTTGGACAATTTAGCATCTTCACAAACCTCCTGCATGTGTTTGGACTGTGGGAGGAACCCAGAGAATGCTGAGGAACCCCATGGAGAGAACATGGAGGCACCACATAAGAATGCCCATGGACCTTCTGGCTGTGAGGTGGAGGTGCTGACCACCGCGCCGCCCGCACAATATTATGTACATAAAGAAGTTGAACATGTTGTTCTTCTCTCCATGACACCAGGGCTCTGTGAGCTTCAGCCATCTGGCCTCCGAAGCGCCTCCCGTCGCAGATCTCCTGCACGTGGCCGATCGCTGGCTGGCCGTGCAGCTGGAGGACACAGCTGCTACGGTTAGCCTCTGAGGAACAAAACGTGGAGAACGTTGGAATACGCAGGGATGAAGGAGTTGAAGTCCTGCCTCTGAGAGACTCTTGGATTTTGTATTTTTAGTCGGGTGACGGCTCCGGGATCCGATTCAGGGACTGATACATCGTGAAAAAACATCTCAAACTATCTTTGGTCCCATCCGGTGGGTCCCTGAGCTATGAGGAGAAGAACAGCAGATGTTTACAGCGGACACCAGCCACGTCGTTGCATTCGTAGTTTTTCCAAAATGGGATTTATTTGTTTTTGTGTTGTCTTTGTCCTCTCTGGCTCCTTGCTTCCTTTCCTATTTCCTCCATCACAGAGCTTCCTTTCCATTCGTCAAATCCCCGCCGGGGCCGGCGGCGTGCCAGCGGAGCGGCCGACGTTCGGCCGCCGCGCCGCATCTGTTTCCAGCGAGGAGCATCTGGACGGGCGCCTGTGACCTCGCAGGAAACGGCCACTATGACAGGATGCAGGTGTCTGAAAATGAGCAGGAAGAGCGGACGATTTTAAGGGTAGGTTTTATTTCCAGACGCCCGTCCCAGTTTCACACAGGAAGAGGATGTGCGGGGTTGGATGATTGTCCGGTGAGATGATCAGCGCTAATAAAAAATCCATTTTTAATATCAATACTTCCAATCCTCCATCACTTTATATCTTGGAGATGAGATTTTAGCAACTCCTGGCTGCTGCCGGCAGGTTCATCTCAAACCAGAAGTCGAGATCGACTGTCTCCAGAAGGCCTTTCTGTGCGGAGCCTCCATGTTCTCCAAGTGTCTGCAGGACTTCCTTCTACAAGTAGGTTCACCGAAGACGCCTGAATGAGTCACGTGTCTCTATAGATGGTGAATGGTTGTTTGTTTCCATCTGACAAATGAATGAAAGAGTGAATGTTGTGTCTGTGTAGCATAAAAATGAATGTTGTTGAACTGTGTGACCTGTGAATGAAAGGGTGAATGATCGTGTCTCAATATGAAGTATGAATGAGAAGGAATGATTGTTTATCTATGTAATGTTATGCATGAATGAAAGGGTGAATGGTTGTATGCCTATATGACGTGTGAATGAAAGGGTGAATGGCTGTTTGTGAATGAAAAAGTGCATTTTTTTTAATGTTTCCATACGGCAATTGAATGACAGAGTGAAAGATTGTTTATCTATATGATGTATGAGTGAGAGAGTGAATGTCTGTCTTTATATGTTTCAAATGCTGCTACTAGCAGTGCCTTTCGCTCGCTCTAAGCGATCTCAGGCAAAACTGTTCTCAGTTCTACTACCTCAGTGGTGGAACAAACTTCCGGAAGCAACAAGACTAGCATCATCTCTCTCAACCTTCAAGAAACAGGTAAAAAATTTTCTCTTTCAGGACTTTTTACTGCGCTGATGCCCCAGATCAGGTTAGGCACCATGTTAGGCTATGCAGTGTGTGTGTGTATGTTTGTGTATGTCTTTGTAAAAAAAAAAAAAAAAAAACTCACTAACCCAAGCTTACTGTTCTGTATATTTCCTGTGCATCTTGTATTTGCAAGTGTATTTGCAGTCCCTATGTCCTCTATTGTAAGTCGCTTTGGATAAAAGCGTCTGCCAAATGTAATGTAATGTAAAATGAGAGGGTGAATGGTTGTATGTGTCTATATGACGTATGAATTACAGGTTGTTTGTTTGTCTTTATACCACACGTCAATGAAACGGTGAATGTTGTATGTCTCTTAATGATGTCTGAATGAGAGGGTGAATCGTTTATTTACATGATATGAGGATGAATGGGTGACTTGTTGCGTGGCCGTATTTGATGTGTGAAGGAGAGGGTGAATGGTTGTATGTCTGTAAATGAAACTGAGAATGTCATATATTCCAAATATCGTTACAATGACAGAGTGAATGGTGGTTTACCGACATGATGTATGAATGAGATTGCGTTATTTGTCTATACAACGTGAAAATGAAAGGGTGAATGCTTGTCTGTCTACATGACGTGTGGTTATTTATCCATCATCATCTATGAAAGGGTGAACGGTTGTTTGTCTGTAAACGAAAGAGTGAATGTTTCCATATAATCTGTTTTCGTCGTTGGAAACATCCAATAATACCACCCATACATGTGACTTTAAGGGGTTTTTCTACTGTTCGATAGGCACGTTCTTCATGCAAAGTTCCCCCTGGGCAGGCGTGCATCATGTGATCCATCCCATAGTGTTCATGTCACGGTTTCACCACTGTGGTGAATGGCCTTCAAAGCTGGGCTCCGTCCTCGGGGCCATTTAAACCCCGGCTCGTCCGCCTGGAATATCCGTATTCCCATATCGGGACTTTTTCGTCTTTGTGGAAAGTCGCAGGCCGGTTGAGACCAACTTAGACTTTTAGAGACGCTTCCAACATTTGGGAAAAACACGTCACCCTTTTGCGTCAAACCCAACAAACACAATTTGCAGTGTTGATGTAATGAAGGATAGATATTGCTGAGGATAATCCAGGATGCATCCGGTGTAATTACCTGCCTCCCCCTCCCCGACTGGCACTGCTGCCCAAAACTTGAAGAGGTCATGACCTTTGTAGATGTGCAGCACCTGCTCTTTTTTTTTTTTTTTTTTTTTTTTTCATACAATTTGCTTCTATTATCTATTATTGTTATGTTTTACTTGAAACTCTGGCACAACAATTTCCTTCAGGATAAATAAAGTTGTTTTATTCTTATTCTTATACATACCGTCATTTCTGGACATTAAGCCGCTGCTTTTTTTCACCCGCTTTGAAAGCTGCGGCTTAAACAACGATGCAGCTAATTTATGGATTTTTTTGGCGCTTCACGGCGCAAAATATTTCGCAAATTTCGAAATTCCGAGGCCGTTCAATTCCGTCACCGAAGAAGACGACTCTAACGGTTTCAGCGCGCAGGAGAAAGACCAAGCGAGCCATCAGCCAGAGTAGGACAAAGCAGGGATAGAAAATGGATGGATGGACTTTTCCTTGTTTTATTTATTATTCATATTTTTCATCAGCCGTGTTCAGGAAAAAAAAAGGATTTCCAGTACGAATTTGTGAATGTTACCAATGTGTATTGAATTAAAGTGAAATTATTTATCTTATCATTATTAAATTATAATTTAATTTGTGATTTAGTTAAGTTAAAAATGTTTCTGTGTAAATATCTCTTGTTGCGACGTGGACACCTGTGTTCTATAGACAAGTGTGCCTATATATGTGCACACATATTTATTTGTTTATTTTTAGCCGTTGCAGCTTATATTCAAGCGCGCTCAATAGTCTGGAAATGACAGTATCTACAGGACTGTCTCAGAAAATTTTAATATTTTGATAAAGTTCAATTAAAAAACAAAAATTACTTTCAATGATAGTCTAATATTTTGAGATAGGGTTTTTAGGTTTTCTTAAGATGTAAGCCATAATCAGCAATATTAGAATAATAAAAGCCTTGCAATATTTCAGTAGATTTGTGATGAATCCAGAATGTATAACATTTTTTGTTTTTGTATTTGCCTTACAGAAGATAAAGCACTTTATCACAATATTCTAATTTTCTGAGACAGTCCTGTACATAAATACATGGAAAGAGACATTGATATGCTTGTACTTTACATCTGGAGGACAACATCTGAAAAATCCCACTGTCTGCAAAGCTCCCAAGTGGGTTGCACTCAACTTGTATTAGCATTCATATTGATGATCACATTACAGATTGCTTCCCACACACACACACACACACACACACACACACACACACACTGGTATATTATTCACATGGCTCTAATCTGATCTGGTCAAAAAGCCACATGGACCGGGGTGGCCGCCCCTTTCCTCCCCTGCATTTCTCAATGGCACTAAACAGGATTTAACCTCTGCAAGGTCAGGGCCGGGTCAGTGGGATAAAGGCAGCGTCAGGATTTACCTTCTTCCTCCATCATCCAGTGTTTGTGGGCCTGAAGGTGGAGGATTGTTTTTTTTTTTTGTTTGTTTAATCTGTTGCCCGAAGGTCCACTGCTGGTGACGGCAGGAGGTGGATAAGGTTGTTCTTTTTATCAGCAGAAGACAGCAAGAAGGAGGTTGCATTATGAGAGTGGTATTGAATACATCACACGTATATATGTATATATATTTTCAGGTGAAGCGCGGTCAGGGGAGGCACGAGAAGGCCGTGCCTCACTTGCTGATCTTGGAAAGCAAAACTGAAAAAAAGAATGAAATACTTCTATTTATCGGTGATTTGCTCAGTACAGGTATTTTTCATTTAACTTCACCTGTTTTGGATTTATTCAAAATGGCTGGATTTTCACATTAGCTGTTCAAGTACTGAGAAGAAACGCGCACTGAGGCCACCGAGAGTTTAGCTTCAACGTAGATTGCGCAATGAAAGCTGGCTGCCGGCATGCTCTGCACTAAGACCGGATTGCTGTCTCTTTTAAAATGTTTAAACACTTTTGCTGTATGAACTACATTTCCAATTTGTCAACAACTGTATGTGTGTCACTAGTTTCTTGTGCTGAGGGATCATAAAACAGCTGCCAAGTGCTACTAAGCGAGGCAGGCAGTTCTCCTGCCTCATGGTAGGCGTGCCTATGAACCTCACCAAAAATCACTGATATAAACATATACAGTACATGTTGCTTCAGAAGAGGAGCATGATAGATTCCCACTGGAGGCCTTTCTGTGTGGAGTCTCCATGTTCTCCCAGTGTCTGCGGGGGGTTCCTCAGGGTCCCTCCGACAGTCCACAAGCATCCACTGAAGACCCTATCCAGAGGTGTGAATGAGAGGGCGAACGGTTGCAGGTCTCCATATGACATGAATGACTGTAGTGGATCAGAATCAGAAAACTTTATATGCCCCTGAAGGGCAATTGGGGGGCACGAGGGGTAGCAAATCCAGGTAAAGCGGTAAAGAAACAGGTCCAAGCAGGTTGGAATGGGTGGAGAAAAGTGTCATGGGTACTATTCTCCAAATTTTCTCCTACGACTACTTCTCCCTGTGTCTGCGTGGGGTTCTTCAGCGTTCTCTGGTTTCCTCCCACAGTCCAAACGCATGCAGGAGGTTCATGAAGACGCTAAATTGTCCAAATGTGTGAATGAAAGAGTGAATATTGCATGTCTACAGTTCTAATGAAAGGGTGAATGGGCGTATTTCTTGAGACCTAGAAAAAGCATACGACTGGGTGTCGAGGGAAGAACTCTGGTATTGTATGAGAAAGTCTGGAGAAGCAGAGAAGTATGTAAGACTGGTGCAGGACATGTATGTTCCCAGTGAGACAGTGGTGAGGTGTGCTGTAGGGGTAACACAGAAGTTCAAGGTGGAGGTGGGACTTCATTGGGGATCAGTTCTGAGACCCTTCTTGTTGCAGTGGTGATGGACAGGCTGACACATGAGGTTAGACAAGAATCTCCATGGACCATGATGTTTGCAGATGACATTGTGATCTGCTGTGAGTGCAGAGAACAGGTTGAGGAACATCAAGAGAGGTGGAGGTATGCTCTGGAAAGAAGAGGACTGAAGGTTAGTCACAGGAGGACAGAATATATGTGTGTGATGAATGAGAGTAACCCGGGTGAAACGGTGAAGCCACAGGGAGTGGAGATCAAGAAGCTGAAGGATCTCAAGTACTTAGGCTCAACAGTCCAGAGCGTAGGAGAGTGTGGAGAAGAGGTAAAGAAACTGGTTCAAGCAGGTTGGGATGGGTGGAGAAAAGTGTCAGGGGTACAAAGATATAGAAGACAATCAGCCAGAAGGAAAGGAAAGGTGGAGGAGAGGGTGGTGAGATGATCTACAAACACTGACAGTGTTCAAAAGACAAGAGGCAGAGCTGGAAGTAGCAGAGATGAAGATGTTGAGGTTCTCTTTGGGAGCAACCAGGAAGAGAAGATCAGGAATGAGTCCATCAGAGGGACAGCACAGGTCTAGAGGAAGACCATGGAGAAGAATGATGGACGTCGTGTCGTCACAGGGGTGCAAGACATGTATGACCAAGAAAATGTGATGACGGTGATGGCTTAAATATGAACACTCTGTTCATGTGTAAACCATGGTGAAGATCTGGGTAGAAGGTTGCTGACGCTGGAGCTGACAGGCAGGAGGTCTAGAGCAAGACCTAAGAGAAGTTTTATGGACATCTTGAGAGAGGATATGAAGGTAGTTGGTGTGAGAGAGGAGGATCCAGAGAATACGGTTAGATGGAGAAGGTGGATTCGCTGTGGAGACCCTGAAGGGAGAAGCCCAAAGGAGGGGTTGCAAATCCAAAAATGAAATATACGCTTCATAAAATGAAGTATATCGAATGAAAGGCAGGATAAGAATCAAATAAAAATAAGAGCAAAATAAAGTGAAAAAGTCCAGAATAGAGTGGAGGAAATCTGCGAAATGTCTGTGCTATATTTGAACACACATATTTGAAACTACATGTGCACTCTGCATTTATAGCATAAATATAACCAGCACCTCTTGGAGATGGAGGGTTGACGGCCGTATGTTTGATGAAATGTTTGATAAAAAGCAGATAAAATGTGTCCTTGTATGACACGTGAGTGACGAGATGAACGGTTGCATGTCATGTTGTGGGAGAGGCTCCATCAACGCCTGAACCAGCAGCCTGGGACGTCCCGGCCAAGCAGCGTTTCCCACTTTGGCGTCCCAGCATACGTGGGTCGCGGCCTGAATCCAACGGGCGGGGAACCCGGCCTGGCGTTCTCTTGCAGGAGATGACGGATCACGCGCTCCGACTCCATGAATCATTTATGTCGTCGGTCTGCAGACGACCCTCCAGAATTGCCGTTCGCGTGATGAAACGGCACCATCTGTCCAAAAAGTTCATTTATTTGAAAGGCGCAGGATTTCCACCTCTTGCGTCCGTCACCTGCAAGCAAGCCGCCGTATTTTAGCATCCCGAGCTAAAACAATAACCGTAAAAAGCCGCTTGACATCAGCATGTTAGCGAGGGGATGCCGACTTCGCTCAAGTTCGGCGGCGCGTTTGTCACGCGGCGGCATCACGGCGGCGTTACGTAAAGTCCGCCTCCCGCCTGTCCCTTCCTCCGTCAGCCACTTCGCCTCTCTAACCTCTCCGGCTCGCCGCCGTTCCCTCCACCCTCATGCACAATTACCCGACCGAGTGGAAGCGGCTCTGTCTGGCGCAGGCCGCCGTTTCACTTCGGGGGGGCGGGGGAAGACGGCGCATATGGGGTTTTTTTTTTTTGGATCCGGCGAGATCACAAGCGTGCCTTCACAGATAGCGAAAGCGCATAGCCTGCGGCGTCCAGACACCCTGCGAGCCCCCCTGCGTGGAATCAGACACCACACAGACAGATAATCCGCCGCCCCAAAAGTCTGTCATTTGATGTCGCCCTCGACTCCCCCCCTTCCGAACTCACAAGACACAAATAAGCGTGTTTGTGTTACGCGTGCATCCGGCCGACGCTGCCGCACGCCCGGCACGCCGAGGATTTGAGGTCACAGCTTGAAGCTGTGTTTTGGGTCTGATGAAAGAAAGGGATTATTGTTTTTTTTTTTCGGAGGACGGCAGATGTCGGGGGCGTTTTGTGCCGCGCTTCCACTTTGCCGAACACTTTCCCCATTTTTTTTTTTTTTTTTGCAGTCGTCTTGTTTTTCCAGCGACGACGGCGGCCCGGAAGCTTTGACGTTAAGTGCTTTCCCGCTTCTCCCTCCATCGGTTAAAAGCTTGTAACGTCCGTCTCCGAGGGCTTTCCATTCATGCCCGGTAAACTTCGCCGATTTTTTCTCCTCTGCGGGTCGCCCTGCCCTTCGGCTAATTTCCGCATCCTAGCACGTAGCATTCAGGCTCAGGACCCGGTTCACAGATTCAAGATTTAGCATCTTGGACCAGATGAAGTAAAAGCTACCTGGTTTTGTGTGTGCAAATGTTTGCCAGAGCATATAAAGGCAGGACCAGAAAAAGGGGGGAGCGAGCCAGGAAGGAAGGCACCGCACTCAAATTAATCTCCGCTGGATGGTCCGGTAAAGGAGCGGGGCCATTTTTGGGACCTAGGAGCCATCTCCTAGGTGAGCGCCATGGCAACGGCCGACGTGGGCCCCAGCTTTCCGGGCCGTCCTTTTCAAGCGTTCGATCAAAAGTGGCAGCTCAGGTTTTTTTGTTTTGTGGCTCGGCGTCTCTCTCTCTCGCCCTTTATCGCCCATTCGTCCGCCTCTTTCGTCCTTTCTCTCCCCGCATGACACGCTGCCGGCCTGCTTCGCCGGGGAGGCTGTGAGAAGACTGCAGAAGGGGGAGAGCGTCTGTGGGAAAATGTTGCCGGACAACACCGGGGGTATTTTGTATTTTGACTTTTTCCCTCGCTACGTGCCTCGCAAGTGTTAACACAGAAGGGCGGGCAAACACGCCGTGTGGTGTTAGGAGTTTATTATAATTGTCAAACGGTGGAGAAGGACAATGCTAAGTGGTGTTTTAGCAGACTTCAGTGGAGAGTCCCAACTCAACAGGCGCTAGGGGTGCGTTCACACAAACAACAGCATGCTGCATAATTCACGGCTCCTCCTTCCGCTTCTGGTATTTTTTTTTTTTTTTTTCTCGCCCCGCAGATAAAACAGAGAGTGCACCTCTTCGGAGATGCGGAGATATGATATTATCAAAAGGCAGCAGGGAAAAAGGACGACGACACATCGATCGGTTAGCGCAGAGGTCGGCAACCCGCCGGCTCTTGAAAATGATTCACGAGCATTTGATTAAAATGCGTTTTATTTTAGTTGGTTCGGTTTTGAAATGTAATTTTAAATTTGAAGACTATGGCAATCTTGTAACGTCTAAATAAAACATGTAAAATATTTCTGTCGCTCTCAATTAGCGACTGCAAAGGATGACGACACACAGAGAGGACGGCAGTTTTGGTTTGCTTTCGGTGGATCATTTAAATTCGGCTTTTTTTTTTTCAGAAATACAAGAAGGACTCAAACTGACATCGATTATTTTGCTTAAATGTAGATTTAAAAATGCTCGGTTGCATGCAGAAATGTCATTCCTTTGTGATTTCTCTGCGGTTGTTCACTGATTTAAAAAAAATGCAACACGTATTTTGTTAACACAAAGCATAAAACGAAATAACGTTAAATGCCGCGTTAATCCATTCTCAATTTCAAAAGCGGCGCCCAGTGTTTACTTTACTTCGGAGAAACGGGTCCAAATGGCTCTTTGAGTGGTGAAGGTTGCCGACCCCTGGGTTAGCGTTTAGCTTTACGGTATATAATAACATCAGCGTCCGTTCTGGTGCCTAACGGGAGCCCATGAAAGACTGAATCCACGCCAGGTGGCGCGAAACCTTCTGGAACATGAAGCCCTTGCGGCAGTCGGCCCCCGGCGGCCGGCTCACCACCCCGGTGAGGAAGACCACGTCCCTGTGCATGGAGAGCAGGGGGCTGCCCGAGCTCACCGTGCAGTCGGCGTCGGCCCGTTGCGCGGTGCAGCCCATTTTGTTGCTCATCAAGTTGCCGTGGGTCTCCAAACACCGGGGCAGGTTGTCGTACGCCAAGTGGTTGAGGGCGAGCGCGCCTTGGAAAGTCGGCATCTGCTCGCTCTCCTTCCAGCCGGTGACCACGGCGAGGCGCTCCGGCGTGGTCAGAAGGCTCTCGGCGAAGTCTCTCTCCGGCAGGCAGGCGGCCATCACCTCTCTCTTAAAGACGACGGGGTCTTGGAGCTCCAGCACCGCCAGGTCGTTTTCAGGGCGACCCTCAACGTACCGCGGGTGCACGTTAACCACCTTCACGGGCCTCGCCTGCTCGTCGGTGTCGAAGTCAATCTTGCGCTTGCCTGAGGAGACAGAAGAGGAAAAAAAAAAAAACAGATTTTCCGTGCCATTTCACGACAAGCCGCGCTATAATTTACAATCACAGAAATACTTTATAGCTTTGAGCGAGCGGCAATATCACGTTTTATTGTGGCAAATATATTCATGTTTTATTCCCGAACTTGCGCAGATTTATCCGTTGACATTAGTGAGGCTGGTTAGTGCGTGATGATCTGTGCCTCGCTATCACCGGGAGACCCACGTGGGAGGCGACGCTTTTTATTTCCGTCGTGAAAACGGAAAAACTAAATTTTCTCTTTCTGCAAAAAAACCCCTGCAGCAAAACATGAGACCTGACAACATAATTCTTTTATTGAGGGAGGCTAAATATATCTAATAGGGTGGAAAACTGTATAAAAAAGCTGTTCAGTAAAACTAAAAATCTTGTTTTTAAATGACATAGTAAAATACACACACACTCCCAAACATAATATAAAGTCTATTATTATTTATTTGGTGTTATGTCGCCCTCTAGTGGCTAAACTTGCAAACTACATGCAGATGTCAATCTCCAACTGAACAGGAAAATAGCTCTGCAATGTGTGTGTGTGTGTGTGTGTGTGTGTGTGTGTGTGTGTGTGTGTGTGTGTGTGTGTGTGTGTGTGTGTGTGTGTGTATTATACTGCTGATCAACTGCAAAGCCACGTAATCTTCCACGTGGAAATCAATCGGAGGTATCGGTTCCTTTCACCGCATCCGCATTCGGAACAGCAGTGAAAAGGGGAAGGCTTCAAGTTCAAGAATGTAAATCTTACCGACAACCACTTGGATAAAACTGTACTTTCTGGCGCACTGAGCAGAAGTCAGGACCAGGTTCTCCTTCAGAATGACTCCGCTGCAGAAACCAGTGGACTCTGATGACTTCAGGAGAGCCTGCAAACATCACGACGGACCCGAGACATCAGCTTTAAGTCTAAGTACGTCCTGACTGATGACGAAGGAAACAATATATGTATATATATATATATATATATATATATATATATATATATATATGTATAAACAGGACTGTCTCAGAAAATTAGAATATTGTGATGAAGTTCTTTATCTTCTGCAATGCAATTACAAAAACAAAAATGTCCTTCATTCTGGATTTATTACAAAATCAACTGAAATATTGCAAGCCTTTTATTATTTTAATATTGCTGATTATGGCTTACATCTTAAAAAAAACTTAAAAATCCTATCTCAAAGTATTAGAATATCATGAAAAAGTAATTTTTGTTTTTTTAATTGCATTCCAGAAGATAAAGAACTTCATCACAATATTCAAATGTTCTGAGACTGTCCTGTATATGTAAGATAAATATACTGCTCAAAAAAATAAAGGGAACACTTGAACAACACAATGTAACTCCAAGTCAATCACACTTGTGTGAAATCATAGTGTCCACTCAGGAAGCAACACAGATTCATTTTCACTTGTTTTCAGGACATTACATCAAAGTTGGATCAGCCTGGAGTTTGTTTTTACACTTTAATTTTGAGTGTGATTCCTAATCCAGACCTCCATGGGTTGATACAATTGATTTCCATTGATCATTTTTGTGTGATTTTGTTGTCGGCACATTCAACTGTGTAAAGAGCAAAGTATTTCATAAGAATATTTCATTCATTTAGATCTAGGATGTGTTTTTTAAGTGTTCCCTTTATTTTTTTGAGCAGTGTATATTTTTCCACCCAGTCATGTTCTATTTCTTCACATTAATGAACAACGACCGCATTAAATACCTAAATTTATAGACTGTGGGATTAAAATGCTTCTGGAGAGGAAAACAAGTGGAATTAGAATATGAAAAGTGTTTTTTTTTTGAGAAGTGTGTGTTCTTACATGCCAGGGACACTCCGTGGAGGTGCAGCTCAGCCCCTTGAAGCCGGTGGCGTTGTTGCTGGCGAATCTGTCCTCCCATCGGCCCGGGTTGTTAACCTTACCGCAGGGGAACGTGGCTAAAACCAGACGGTTCGGATTACTTTCTAAATCCGCCATTTCTTCCACGTTCACGCCGAGAGGAGACGTTCACTCACTTCCCGCCTCGCACACGGTCCTGTTGGTCCTGCTGAGCCTCCAGCCGCGGGCGCAGGAGCACTCGAAGGACGTGTAGCCCGGCTTGCAGAACTGCGAGCAGCCCGTGTTCTTTTCCAGGCTGCACAGTGTTTGGTCTGCGGGGCGGAGAAATTCGGAAAAGCGGGAGCCGTCAGAATGGGTTTTTTTTTTGCTTTTCACCATCGCGCGCGGGATGTCGACAGCCTCACCGTTCTCGCAGTGAACCCCCGTGAAGCCGGATTTGCAGACGCAGTCGTAGCCTCCCACGCTGTCCGAACACAGGGCGCCGTTCTTGCAAGGGTTGCCCACGCACTGGTCCCCGTCTAGAAACGTCCGGGAAACATTTCAGGTGAGGCGGGACAACTCACGGGCGGGGACGGGGACGACCGGCGCTTACCGATGTAGACGGACCAGAAGATATCCTGGAACACAAGAATGACAGTTGTGAGTGCACTGATGATTTTAATATAATTTTTTTTTCTCCTTTTCTTATTTTTTTTTTCATTTTCTTTTTTGTTTTATTTTATTTTTTGGAATCTGATTCATTTTTATTATTCTTTTTTTTTTTTAATCTTATTTTTTCTTATCTTTTCCAATCTAAATCTTATAATGGGCATTCTTTTTTTTTTTCCATTTACTTTTTTGTTTTATTTCATTTTAAAAATCTAAATTACTTCCACTTTTTTTGTTTTTCTTTTTTTATCTACATTTTTTCTTATTTTTTTCCCCGTGTAAATCTTACAATAGGCATTCATAATTTTCAATTTACTTTTTGGTTTTATCTCAATTTAAAAGTCTAATTTACTCATTTTTTTGTTTATTTTCTTTTTTCTTCTAAGAAAAAATCTAATTAATTCTTATTTGTTTCCCAACAAAATCTTGTTATAGGCATTTGTTTTTTTTTTCATTTCCCTTTTTTTCCCTTTAATTTTTTTTAACTCTTATTTACTCTGATTTTTTTCAGTTCTTTTCACATTTATTTAATTTTTTTAAACCTCTATTTTTTTCTTATTATTTTTCAGGAGCTCACCGTGCGGTAGGTGTCCGGGAAAAACCTCCTGGCGTCCTCGTAGGTGCAGACCCTCTCCATGCAGGCCTGCTCCAGGGTGGACGGGCGGCCGGCGTCGGCCTGCCGCTTCTGGCGGGACACCAGCGAGCTGGCCTGCTGCCTGTCCAAGAAGACTGCAAGAAGAATGGATTATTAAAAAACCTACAACCACGTCTTCTGGTGAGTAACGCTTCCAATAATTCGCTTCAGTTCCCGACGATGTCATTTCCAATAAATCCCAATAACGTGCGGTTTTCATCTAACGCAGGGGTCGGGAACCTATGGCTGGCAGAGAAGTCTTAGCTGACATTTCTTAACATGATTCCCCTTAGAGACGTACATTTATTTTATTTTGCACCTGTTCAAGCTGCAGCCAATCCCAGCGGGAATTCAAATTTTTTATTGGATAATACGGCTTCCTACACAAGTTGTTGCGAGGTTGAGAAGTAAACATCTCTCTTTTTAATGAAATAGTCACCTAGCTAATTGATGCTGAGTATAAGGATGGTGAAAATTAAAAAAGATGATGAGAACCGTACATTTTAACAGAATTGAACAGAGAAACTGGCCTTTATAGAGAGAGCGCTGAGGGAATTTCTGGTCAAATGTAAAGCGACACCTGGAGACACGCCGTGCCACATTTGCTTTAAATTTGCAGAGGGGAAAGCTTGCTAAGAGCGACCGCGCACAGAACAAGCCAAAAAGAATAACACAATATAATATTTTAGAATATATATTTGAAAAAATGTGACTTTCATTGCTCTCTCGGCCAAAAAGGTTCCCGACCAACGTCTCCTGCACGATTACTGCTCGCACACTCTCAGCGCACAAGAAAAGCCATCTAGCGCAACGAGCGCAATGAAAATGAATTAGATATATAATGTTTTTTTCTGTATCATTTTGCTGCATAACTCAGTGAGTGACAGGTGTCCAGCCAATCAAACAATCCGAATCAATTACGCTGCGCAGCCAATCACGGCATGGACGGTACTTGCGCACGTGCTCTGCCCGTACACGCTATATAACAATAATAGACTTTTTAATTCCTCTTCCTTCAGCCGCAGGGAATCTTCAAATCTTTGTGCTTAAGACCTTAAAACACTTTATAGCCTTGACTTTGACATTTTATAGTTTTATTTGTATTTCTAATCCTCCCCCCTTTTTTTACTGTTTTTTACAATTTCCTACTATTATTTATTATTGCTATGTTTTACTTGAAACTCCGGCACAACAATTTCCTTCAGGATAAATAAAGTTGTTCTTATTCTTATTCTTAACAGTGTGGTGGAGTTAAGTGATGCTAATGCTAATATGCTAACCCCTTATCATGGCTGAACAAGCGGGTCATGAATGTGATCCATCCACTCACCAAACCAAAGTATAAAAGAAATGCAGTTCTTTTAAGTTGGAACAGATGTCAGAAGATGTGCAAATAGAAAAGCGAGCGGTGAGATTTTTTCTTTTTCGAGTGAGAAAGGTCTGCTCTGCAGAACATGCGGCCGAGCTAAAGCGAGTTTTCTGATGGAAAAAAATGGAAGCTATGATTCCAGGTGAGATACTGGTGTGTGGCCCCAGCGTGCACATGTAATGTTGCTCCCAGTGGTCCTCGGTGTGCTCGAGCAGATGTCTGTTCGCACAGACATATGAAAAATTAGAGGGAACATTGTTCCCGATCCCTGATCTAATCGGGCTCCACGCCGGACGAACGTCTCACCTGTCTGGGGGCCGTGAACGGCCGCCCGGGCCCCCGCCTGCAGGCACGCCAGGGCGACCAGCGCTGCCAGCGCGGGGATCATGGTGACGCTTGGGGGGGGGGGAGGTGGACGCGTTCCTCTGGGGAGGAAAAAAAAAAGAAGGCGAGGTGAAGAAGTGAGGAAACACGAGAAATGGGTTCATTCATTAAAGGGTGATAGAATCTGACGTGCGTCATCATTTTTAATGATCGGAAATGAGCCTGATTGGGTTTCCACTCAGATGCAGAGCTGGAAGAAGAAGTAGAAGTAGAAAATAGTTTGAAAAGTAGATTTTAGTTTGTTAGCGGGTGCCCCGGCTGCTGGCTGGGCCTCTATGGAGGGCGCAGAGCTAACATGCTAACCACTACCGGTTAGCAGATTCTCTCCAGTTGTACATAAAACACACTCATGCACGTGTTCAACATCTGCCTTTTTTTCATTTTAATAATAACATGAAATCCATTTATTCATTTTGCATGTACACCATTGAGTCGGGGGTATTTTCTTTCTCAGCACATTTTATTTTTGTCGTTGAGTATTTCTATAGACGTTGGTTTGATTTTTCATTTTATTCAAAGCCGACACCAGCCTTGTTGGCAATTTCTCAACACATATGAGACATTCAGAAGAGTCGAGATGAACATTCTTACTTGCCCACAGCGACATGAGGTTAACAAAACAATAAGAATTAAACTAGAAACATTTACTGGCATTGAGGGGAAACGTATAAATATATGTAGTCTGAATATAGAGCGTTTTTATACAGTTTACTGCAAAGCCATCAGTATATAACGGCATAAACAACTGAATTTATAAATATTTAACATAAGATGCACTGTATTGATCCCAGAATTGAGAAATTATTGGGCAACAGCAGCAAAACATACAAAGAACAAACAGTGACGAGCTAAAAAACGAAATAAACTAAGAGTATTATATAAACAAGTCTATACACATTGACCTCAAAAACAATGTGGCAATGACGATGCAGCAAATAAATCCATGCATTGTGTAATTAGGGGGCGGTTTTCCTGTTTTGTTTTGTTTTGTTTTGCTCAGGATATTGGAAATTGGAGGTTTATTTGCGGCCCGCTGCGGGACGCTGCGGGACCCTGCGGGACGCCGCTGTTCCCCGCCGGTGACGGTGCATTTCTGCAGCCCGGCCTGCACCGCGGCCTGGTGGGGGACAACCGTGATGTTCGCAGCGGGTGTTGGCGTCTCTGCAGATCCCGAAGCAACAAATAAACAAAGCAGGAGCGGAAGCTAAATAATGAGCGGATCCGGAACGACGGCCGCTTCCCCGCCGGTCGGGAAGAGGCGGGCGTCGGCGGACACTCACTCGCTGCTCCGGGCGGGGCCGGGATCCGGATTCCGGGTTCCTCCGAGGCTCTTCCCGCTCCTGTGCGGCTGCAGCTTCCCGGATGGCGGTGTTGTGGAGGATCTGGTGAAGATCTCGCTCTCCAGCCCCCGCGCTGTTTACTGCCTGTTTGGGTGAGTGTGATTACAAGGAGCGGCCACAAGGGGGCGCTGTGGCACTATGTTTTTTTCCCCCTCCTCCCATCCACCACAAAAAAAGGCACAAACACTTGTTTTCTTTAAGATAAGATAAGATAAGATAAGATGAGATGAGATGAGATGAGATGAGATGAGATGAGATGAGATAAGATAAGATAAACTTTATTGATGCTCATAGTAGCGAAATTCCTTTATCACAGCACTGTAACAATTATAGTGTTTAAGATAAGATAAGATAAGATAAGATAAGATAAGATAAGATAAGATAAGATAAGATAAACTTTGTTGTCCAGGATCGCTTCCGGTTTGTCCTTCACCATCACCACAGCCACCGATTCCTGATGTTCCAGGTTCAGTCTCACCACCGGGTGGGTTTTCCTCACCATCTTGTTGAGCATGTTGACGTCAGCAGCACACGATCACCCAGAAGAGTGCTGTGGCTACCATGCACTGGTAGAAGGTCTTGAGGAGCTGCAGACACCAGATGACCTCAGTCTCCTCAGGAAGAACATCCTGCTCTGACCTTTCTCTTCAAGTGCTTTTGTGTTGTGTGTCCAATCCAGTTGGACCCCAAGGTACTTTTCCGGATCATCTTCTTCCACAGCGGCTCCCCTCCCGTCCTCCATCCATAAACCTCCTCTCCAGTCTTCTTCTTGACCTCCTCTAACCTCGGCGTCCTTCTACCTCGATCTCCCCGCTCGGTCCAAACCGTCTCACTTTACCTCCAGAACATCCAACTCTCCGTCCCTCCGATCCTCTCCGTCCTCCTCACTACCAAAGAGGACCTTCATCTCATCATCTTCTCGTCCTCCTCAAACTACAACATGGTTTTCCATCAACTTCAAAACCAACAGACACGTTTATTTATTCATGCGATGATGAGATGAGATGTATTTTAATGATCCCACATTTGGAAATAATTTGGCGGCAGCAGCGGCGAGACGTACAAGGACAAGACGGTGACAAGCCAAAAATACACATAGAAAAATAGATAAAATTAAAACTCTAAAGTGTAAAAGTATGAAGTTTAAAAATAATAAATAATAAAATAAATAATAGATAAATAGAATAATAGAAAATAAAGAATAAAAAAATAGAAAAAAATAATAAACTCTAAAGTGAAAAAGTATTAAGTATAAAAATAATAAATAATAAAACAAATAATAGATAATAGATAAATGAAATAATAGAAAATAAAGAATAAAAAAATAGAAAAAAAAATTAATTAACTTAAGTGTAAAAGTTTTAAGTATAAAAATAATAAATGATAAAATAAAATAATCGAAAGTAAAGAATTAAAAAAAATAGAAAAAAAAATAACTCTAAAGTGTAAAAGTATTAAGTATAAAAATTATAAATAATGAAATAAATAATAGATAAATAAAATAATAGAAAATAAAGATTAAAAAAATAGATAAATATATATTATTATTTTATCCTTTTTGCTTTTTATGCATTTATCTTTTCTTTTTTTTTTTTAGTGATTTACCTTGACTGTTACGACTTTTAATAATGCTTTATAAAGAGGATTTTTGGAGGTCGCCTCCCTGCGGGACCTCTGGAGGCAGGAGTCAAAACTTTAATCATTTCCATTTGCCCCCCAAAAAAATCATGTCACTCTTATTATTTCTGTTATTTCTATTAGAAAGTTTATTCATTTAATCGTCCACTGCTGAGGCAGAGCTGGAGGCATCAGGGACCAAGATGAGGAAGTTCCTCTTCGGAGGAGGATGGAGAGGATCAGGAACGAGTCCATCGGATAGACGGCATACGTTAGATGTTCTGGAAGTCAGACTGAGATGGTTTGGACATGGAGGAAAGGTGGAGCTAGCAGGTTTATGGATGGGTGGAGTGAAGTTACAGAGGAGAAGGTCATTTTAACTGGAAGTGGCCACGATCTGTGATACTCCTGCTCAGACAAACCAAACAAGATGTTTCCGAGCTGAGATACTGAGAGGAACCCCTGCGATGAGACGCCAACGTGAGGAGATGAATCTTGGTAGGAACCATGAGGTTATTGACAGTCAAAGTCAATAATCGGTTACAGATCCATCACCCTGTGCGATCTCGCCGTCGCCGCCAACCGTAGGCGTTTGGTGCCATATTTACTTTACTGTGAGATGTTCAAGGACCGCCGCAACGTGGGATGCGGCGCCTTTCACCAATGAACAAAAGCGTTTAGTCGTAAGGAGCGTCTCTTTTAAGCAAGTCAACGCATGCATCTGGCAGCCGCCGCCGCCGCCGTGACTGACAGACGCCTACAATGAGCCCTCAGCTGCTTCGCCGACTGCGCGGCGGCGGCTCCAGAGCGCCGCATTCACGCTCTCAGCCACGTTTATTGTCTGAAAATGGCTGCTGAGATGGAAACGTCCCGAGCTGCAATCACAGTGAGCATTCTTATCCGGTGGCCGCTCACGACGTATAAGAAATTGAAATTAGCTTTGCTGAATTGGTGCGCCGCTCTGCCACATTTGTGTCACTGATAAGGAGAGACGCCCCAGATCGGTCGGTCGGGCCGTTTCAACCCCCTCACAAACACCAGCAGAATCATTGTACCGTATTTTGCGGCGCAAAAAGCGCAAATATCAATGAACGGGCCTATTTTCATACATAAGACGCACCGTGATATAAGGTGCATGAGACAGTATACGCTATAAAAAGCAAAACAAAACAGTCAATTTTTGAGAAAATGTAAGGATTTTAAGTCCACCTTATAGTGCGATAATGGAAGGATTTTAAGTGCGCCTTACAGTGCGAAAAAAAACAGTCATTAAAATGTTTAGTGCTAACTGTAAATTTGGAGATTGATGGATGCGCTAATGTTATGACTGTGAGGTTAAAGGTCATGGAGAAACTCAAAGCTTGATCAGCATCTTAAAAAAAAAAAGTATTTTTATTTCCGTTGAGTCCCGGCGAGCGTCCGGGAGGGGCTCGGCTCAGGACGGGAAAGCTCCACCAAAGTCGCAGTAAAACATTTTGACAGATGCTTGAGCGCAGTGTACCGCATAAAATTGGTTGGAGGTCATTTAGCACAACAAGGAGGTGCACCTGATTATAAGGCGCACAGCTGATTTTTGAGAAAATGTAAGGATTTTAAGTGCGCCTTATAGTGCGAAAATGTAAGGATTTTATGTGCGCCTTATAGTGCGAAAATGTAAGGATTTTAAGTGCGCCTTATAGTGCGAAAATGTAAGGATTTTAAGTGCGCCTTATAGTGCGAAAATGTAAGGATTTTAAGTGCGCCTTATAGTGTGAAAAATACGGTATTGTTGTGAGCCAAGCTCTTGGCTTTGAGCTAACAAATTAATCCGTGCGTTTCGGCGGATGGCAGAGTTGGATGATTTGCCGTATCAGCGCCATATTCATTCATTAATTCAGTCTTTATTCCGCCAATCTTGAGATTTGGCGTGCAGGGGGTGCCGGAGCCCATCCCAGCTGGGATTGGACGAAAGTTGGGGTTCACTCTGGCTGGATGGCCAGGCCACAGATGGAGACCTTCAAGCGTTCACCCTCATGTTCTCATGTCACGTGGAGACATGCAACCATTCACCCTGTCATTCACCCTCGCCGTCAGATTCATATAAACAAACATTCACCCTGTCATTCACACATATAAAAGAGACAAACAACTATTCACCCTCTTATTCACGTATATAAACGAGACATACAATCGTTCACCCTCTCGATCAAATTCTATAGAGACAAACAACCATTCAGTCACTCACTCATTCACATTCATGTACAGAAACAGACATTCACCCTCTCATTCACACATATAAAAGAGGCATGCAATCATTTAACCTGTCGTTCACACAGCATGTAGACCTGCAGCTATTCACCCTTTTGATCCCATTCATATAGAGACAAACAAAAATTCACCCTTTCATTCAAGCGTATAATAGAGATGTACAACCATGAATGAATTCCACCCTTCCATGAGGCATCCAACATTCGCCCTCTCAATCACATTCATATAAAGACAAACATTCACCCTTTCATTCCCTCCTAACTCATGCGTAGAAATGAGACATCCAACTATCCCGCCGTCATCCTGTGATCCTGTGACGCCGCGATTGACGGCTGAATCCCACGGTGGCTGCGAACATCAGCTGGGAAGACGGCGGACGGCTGAAGGCCTGATGGAGACGGGGGGGTGGAGGGGATCAGGAGGAGGCTTGCCAGAAAGTTGGAAAAGGGGACTTATTTTTAACGGAAACGACTTAACGAAGAGCGATACGCCCGGACCTGCACGTCACACCGGGCCATCGGCGATTCCAGGAAGCGTGGAAACCAGGACGACGCTTTCCAACAGCGAGGCTCGTCTTCTGCTTGTGAGGTAATGCAATTTGCAGACACAGCCAGTGGGGGTTCGGCCTCATCTGCCGCAAGTGTTAAATGTCTCCATTTCCCGCGTGTAATAACTGAGATATTGGAAGGTCCTGCTCGGACCAGCTGGTCTCCGCCAACCCGGTCCGGGGAGATTGGGAACATGAACATGCCCCGGCTCGTCCACGCCGCGGCTCGATGCGTAGACGACCGGTAATTTGCTGATTTCCCCCGGCGGCGGCGGCGGCGGCGGCGGCGGCGGCGGGGAGAAGCTGCAGCTCTACATCCGCGCCACATCTTGGCGTTCGGCGGCTCCTCCGAACCGACGTCTGCTCCCGCGTATCTTTCCCCATCATCCATCCGTCTCTTTCTCCTCGTGATGTTTTATTCAACATCCACATTTCATATTCCCTCCCGGTACTCTCATTACTCCGGCGAGTGCTTTCTCGAAAATTGGAAAGCGGGGAAAGACGCGGCGATCACGCGTGACCTCGCTGACCCGTCCCCCCTCAGATCCCAGCTACGGTTTGAAAGCGGCGTTAAACAAACACCATCCATAACCAGGCCGTATTCATAATTCATGCCTCCCGACACGGTCGCTAATGGATAAACGCGGCGGCGGACGGCGTCCCCGGGACTCCCCCCTCGCCATTTTTTCCTCTTCCCTTCCTCACCTGCTCGCCTCTGTTGAATCCTTCTCCAGCTCGGCTCGGTTAGTCGGAGCGAGGACGCGAACGGCGCCTCGGCGGACGCCACGTGTTCGCGGCGACACGTTTCGCCAGGAGAATCTGAGGGTGACGCGGACAACGCCGTGATACAACGGGTTAATAACACCCGCGGATAGCGCTCGTTCTCTAACGTGCGCTAATGACCTCCTTAGACCCGTCCTAGCGCCGACCTCATAGCATTCACTTAAATCACCGCCGGCGGTAATGAGGTCAAGCAGAGGTATCACACGTAATACATAACAATCGATACGTGACAAACAACGGCGGCTCCGGTTACGTGGCGCCGTGCTGCGTTCAGGGTCCTCTCTCACGTATACAATATCTGTTGAATATTGATTCCCTACCGGAGCGGCCCACCAACCCACACACACACACACACACAATCCAATAGCGCCTGTTTGAGAGCGCCGAAAGACGGTGTGTAATTGAGTTTTTAAGACAAGGACCAATGATGATGTTGTATTAAGTAGTGGCGAGCGGGCCGGCGCCCTCCTCCCTCCCCCGGGGGTCTTTTCAGAGAAACGCCCGCTACTCTTGAAGAATCACCTTTCTCTGTCCCACTTTTTTTTTTTTTTTCCCTCCCGACAATCAATTCACGTCAGCGGGGTATATTTTATTCAACACTTAATCGCGGCGCCCCCTCCCACCGCCGCGTCCCCTGAAGCTCATTTGTTCGGAGGAAAGAATTGGTAGCACGTGATGGCGCCACCTCCTCCACCTCCTCCTCGTCCTCCTCGTCCTCCTCGTCCGCCCCCTGCACGGAATAATTCGGCGGGGCGGCCATTATTTGCACGGCTCCTTTAATTAATTCCTCCTTTCATGAAGCGCTGTCCGCGGGGAAGGGAAGCTCCAGGTGCCATAATTGAAGCTCCGGGCAGGTCTGAAGATGGATGTGATGATCCTCCTTCACCCGGCGCTCTAAAAGCCCCGTGACTCACACGGGTACATTCTCCGCTCGTCCCTCTTTCCTCTTCGCCCACCTTTATTCCGCTCCCCTTGCGGGTCGTCGCCGCGGCGGCCTCCTTTCGTCCGGGACCTCACACCTGGGTTTGCTCCGCCCGCCTCCGGGGAAGGGTTCCCAAAAATCAATGACTTGTTGAAAAATAACCGGCGTAAAAGACGCGGCGGTGGATTCCAATTTCTGAGGCGCTCAAAACGGCCGATCCAATCGCGACGTAACTGAAGTTAAAGGGCCGGAATGAATTGTCTTTTTATTTGGAATAAAATATCAGAAACATGGTTGAAATGTTTATGTGCTTCTGACAATCCCTGGTTGGATTCCCACAGGATGCATCTCTGCGTGGAGCCTCCACGTTCTCCCCGTGTCTGCAGGGGGTTCCTCAAGGTTCCTCCTGCAGTCCAAACACATGCAGGAGGTTCACTGGAGACACTAGACGTGTGAATGAAAGGGTGAAATTTTGGCTGAGGGACATGCAAATGAAAGGGTGAATGTTTTTATTTCTCAATATGATGTGTGAATGAAAGGATGAAGGTTGTATGTCTCTATAAGAAATAAGATGAGTGAATGAATGTTGCATGTCTCCATAGGACGTGTGAATGAAAGGATGAATGTTGCATCAGTTGCATGTCTCAATAGGATGTGTGAAAGAGTGAAATTGTGTCAAAATGATGTGTGAATGAGAGGGTGAATGGTTGCATTTCTCTATACGATGTGTGAAGGAGAAGGTGGACGGTTGGACGTCTCCTTGTGGCCCTGCGATGGATCCAGGATGAACCCCACCTCTCGTGACCCCCCGTGACCTTGATAAGCGGTAAAGATGATGAATGAACGAATGAATATTTTCTGTTTTCAAGAAAGGAGAAAGAAGACGTGCCATGAGAGTCGTGATCCTGCAGGCGCTTCCTGGATTTTCTCCATAAACACCTCAAACGAATGGATGAATAAGTCTCAGCAGAAAGCTCTTCTCCGTCTCTCCAGGAGGAACCATCGGTTGCCACAGTTCTCACCGCATGGCAAAATAGATCCAGCTGCCAACACCCACTCCTTCCTACCCCTCCCACCCCCATCCACACACACACACACACACACACACACACACACACCAAGCCACATGTGTTGGAGGTTCATGAAATGCAAATGCTGGGGACGCTCAGGTGTTCTGAGGGATCTCAGCGGGAAGCTAAATGCCAGGTGACGGCGGGGATTCGTGAAAGGGTGCCGGCGGATGGATAAGGGATGGCGGCCGACGCACAGCGCCTTCATTTAAATCCAACTTAACCCCCGATTCGTCTTCGCTCGCCGGTCAGACGCGTCTCTCTAGCAGTTTTATTGTCTTTGCCGTCCTTCCGAGAGCACATTATCCAGACGCTCGGCCGGTCTGTCCAGATCCCCCCACCCCTCTCTCCCTTTCTCTCTCTCACTTGCCCTTGCGCTCCATCTACCTTTCCTTCCCTCCCTCTTCCTCCTCCTCCTCCTCCTCCTCCTCCTCCTCCTCCTCCTCCCGCATCGCTCTCGCCACCCTCTCACTCCCCGCCGCTCACACTCTCAGGCAGCATCCTTCCCTCTCCACTCCAACCCTCACACCTCTCGCCTTCCCATCATCTACTAACACGTATCATTTCCCGCATCACCCTCTCCTCCATCTCCCCCCCGCTGCATTCCTTTCTCCTCCTCACACACTCACGCGGCCGCGCCGTCTCGCGCAAACACACACACACACACACACGTCGATTGGCGCCCCAAGGACGGTGCACCCTCTCTCCGGCAAAAAAAAAAAAAAACGGCGAACAAGTAGTTTCGGGGCTTCTTGACACTGAGATCAGCTGAGGAAGAGGACGAGGAGGAGGAGGAGGAGGAGGAGGAGGCCATGGAGCACAGCCACATCTTCCCCGTTTTGCCCCCGAACGAGAGCGGCTGGAGTCCCGGGCAGGAGCCGTCCGAGTTCGCCCGGGGCTGCCCCCTCGGATCGCTGCCCGTCATCTATTACAGCGTCCTGCTCTGCCTCGGCCTGCCGGGTAAGACGCGCTCACGCCGGTCCCTTAAGAAAAATAAAACCCTTCTTTGCATTCAGAAGTTATGCTTTTGCATCTCGATATACTGTGCACCTTGTTCGTGTGTGTGTGTGTGTGTGCAAACGCTGTTGATTTGTCACACTGACCTTGTGGCGATCGCCTTTGCATGCATGCGTGTGTGTGTGTGTGTTTGTCCGTGCCTGCACATGTTTGCTCAGTTTGTTTGTATTTGTTGCTTTACTTGGAGTTTCCCGCAGCGGCGGCATGCACTCAGCATCGTTACATATATATACATATATATATATATATATTTGTTTTTTGCTCATGGGTTTAAATTAAAATATTTCTGAATTCGTGGAGAATGCAACAAATTTCCTCTGCTTTTTATGAACACACAACACACATGCGTTTTTACGCACCCAGGATGGGTTCATGTGCATTTTACGTGTCAAATTATCTGAGTGATGACTCAGGTTTGACCTCCGTGTGTGTGTTTGTATATGCGTGTGTGTGTGTGTGTGTGTGTGTGAGTGTATATGACGTGACTTCACGAAAATCATGACGCCGTCCTGAGCATTGAGCGATTAGTCGTCTTCAGACCCATTTGGCACCGCCGCCCCTCGGCGTGATTTACGAGTACTGACCCAGTCTCACACAGGGAGGCCAACTGGCGTGTGTGTGTGTGTGTGTGTGTGTGTGTGTGTGATTGTAGAACAGACAGACAAGGCGACAATATGGAGGTCAGGCGAAAGCGCTGCTGCCTGATTAAACGCGTCGGCCTCGGAATTCCTCGTCGCTGTTTAACCTGCTTGTGACGGGAAACACCTGTGTTTGTGATCCTCTCCGGCTCCGGATCCTCCTGCTTTCAGTCCTGGATCCAGACCTGATCCCCGTCCTATACCGGTCCGGTCGGAGACGGATCCCCAGACCCTCTCTTTCCCTCTGATCTGATCTAATTATTTCTGCAAATCACGTGTTACACGAGCGCTCCCCTCTTCCTCCGGTGTTGTCATTTTACATTTCCTCTGCAACCGGCAGAGTCATCTCGCCCGAATTTGCGTCTGTTTGTCTAATCACTGTGTAACAATAACGCCGGGGCGTAATGGAATCCGCGTTGGCTTTCAGGATTAATGGCGGGGCCGAGCGTTCGCCGCGTTCGGGTTTAACTTATTCAATCATTACCGCGCAACTTGTTTCGCTCAAGACGAAGGATGAATCTTTCATGAGGCCGGCACGTGTGAGTAGTAGCGGCGGCGTGACCCGCAGAACCGCTCTTATTTAACAATCCTGATTGATTGGACGACGCCGCCGTGGCTACCGGGCAGCGTTGAAGCGGTAGGGGTTTCAGGGTCGCTGTCGCGTCTGTGTCGCGCCTGACCTTTTCAACGCAGGACGGCGGAGGTCACCTGAAGAGGGCCGACGGTGATGAGAAAAAGGATTACGCCAGTCAAGTGGCGGGCGCGGGGGGGGGGGGGCGAGCGGAGAAGCTACGACGCGGGATCGACAGGGGAGAATTTAAGGGATACAAGGACACCCAGAAGAAGAAGCACGAGAAGAAAACCGGAGTGAAGAGCGAGAGATCTGAGCGGTAATAGAGAGAGAGATTAATAATGGCAGAGAAGTAGCACCTCTGAGCCCTGAGTGGGGGAGCCGCGGACGACAGAGCCGAGACGAATTGCCACCTTTTAAATTAATCGCTAACTCGCTCCCTCTTCCTTCCTCCCTGTGCGCCGCGGCGCAGCACGCGACGGGCAGACGTGCGGCGGCATAACAAACAGCAGAACGAAGGAGTCCGTCTCCAAAACCGCTTTTGACAAGCTGGGATTACAGAGGCGAAGCCGTACAGTCGCAAAGCACTCGTCGCTGAGATATAAACTATATTGTGTGTGGAGCAGCCCTGGTGGCGGAGGTGTGTGTGTGTGTGTGTGTGTGTGTGTGTGTGTGTCTTCGCACACACTTTGCCACACCTGCTTGTTAAATCCTTGTCTGGGTTCACAAAAATCCAGCTAACTGAATAGACGCCAACGTCTGTCTGCCAGGAAATAGTCGAAGCTGCAAGGTCGTGGAAGATTCAGAATTAAGTTCTTCAGCCTTGATTTGAATTTCTTTGTAATCAATTATAAAATAGTTAGTCGCTGAAAAAAGCGCATCGACCGGCTTTTACTCCAAGTCGTTGGAGCGATTTAGCATCACACCGCTAAATCACCACTTATTTCCAACAGATGCCGCCGCCGCCGCCGCCGCTGCCGCCGCTTCCCCCTCAACATAATTGAACCGAGCTGTGCGCGGTCGAGGACGGGATCTCAAGGCATTAATAACACGCTCAGGCGTCGTCGTTCCTTCCCGCTCCGCTAGAAGATCGTTGCGACCATGCTAAGAAACAATCTGGAGTCAGTCTGTCTGAGCAGAGCGTTCGCATTTATGCGTGCAAATGATTTGGATCGATAGAATGAAAACATAATGGCGACCACCTCTGCTGCTGCAGGTTCATTCCTGCTCACCTTATGTATGTTAAAAAGGATATAGGTTTCAAACGTCGCCGCCGGCATCCTTTACGTGGTTACGCTTCACGTGGTTATTTATCAGTACGACCACTGGGGGGCAGCGCAGAGCTCAGAGACAATAACAAACATGGTGACGATGTGCATTCTAAGAAAGAGACGATGACACGCGGACGGAGAATTATCCTCCACGGGTTATTCTGACGCCGACTTCTTCTTATTTTCTTTTTCGTGACATGGCCCCCCGATGGCTCCCGGAGGTACTGCTCTGTTCGGCATCCGAAACGTACGGCATCACGCACCCGTACCATATGTTAATGCTAATGCTAATGTGGATGCTAATGAGGATGAGGTTGGGTATGCGTATGTATGTGTGCTTATGCTAATGCTTATGCTTACAGGTATAGGTAAGCTAAATGTATGCATGTCCATATTTAATGTTGACTTATCTGTGCTATCTTATGCTTGGGCTGGGATGCACCTCCTTCCGTGACTAGCTGTGGTCGCTGATGTGTGTGTAAGTGTGTGTTTATGTGTGTGTGATGAGTGCGTGTCCGTTCAAACCCCCCCCCCCCCTTTTGGAGGCCAGGAAGTCAGGGATGTGGTGTGCGAACAACCCTTCGGTGTCCCAGAGGACTCCAGGTTCAAGTCGCCCGGCTAATGAAGAGCCGTGCCGTCCCAATATTCATCATTTGGATTATTGATCCGTGAATCGGCGCACGAAAGGGTTTTACGCGGAGGAACGGGAGCCCCCGTTACCGGATACGATGGCTCTACATCCGGAGTGGAAGATGGTGGTGTAAACAGAGGGAGAAGGACAGGATGTTGAAGGTTTCTGCTGATTCTCTTACAGAAAGCAGGAACAGAGCTGGGAGATGATAATGATTATTCAGTCAAACAGAGCGAGTTGAGGTTTTTAGTCCTGGTTTGTGTCCGTCCAATCTGCGGCCGCGGAAAGGGGCGGGCGGAGGGATGTGTGCTTGTCTGAGGGAGACAAGCCAGAGAGCGCAGGAGGCAGCAGGGGTGGAGGGTTGTTTGAGGTAATAAATCAGATGTTGTTGATGCAGCGACAGAGCTCGCTGTGTTTGACCAGCTGACATCAGAAAGCTGTCACTGCCACTAAAACTGCAGCCAACACAATCTAACCTGCCGCAGACGGGAGCGCGGCATCCATCGCCCCGCAACACCTCCGAACGGATCATTGTAGTCTTTTATTCACTCCTGCTGTCACTCTTCATCTTCATCTTCATCTTCTCCTCCCCCCCTCCCCCGCATGTTTTCCCTGCAATGGAAAGTGTTGAACTTCTCATTCACTTGAATGCATCTCATGAAGATTCACAGGTTCCATCCATCCATACATCCATCTATTCATCCATCCATCCATCCGTCCGTCCATCTATTCATCCATCCATCCATCTAACCACTCATCCATCCATCCATCCATCCATCCATCCAACCATCCATCCATGCATCCATCCATCCATCCCTCCATCCATCCATCCATCCATCCATCCATCCATCCACCCATCCATCCATCCATCCATCCCTCCATCCATCCATCCATCCATCCATCCATCCATCCATCCATCCATCCATCCATCCATCTAGCCACTCATCCATCCATCCATCCATCCATCCATCCATCCATCCATACATACATCCATCCATACATACATCTAGCCAGCCATACACCTAACTACCTAACCACTCATCCATCCATCCATCCATCATCCATCTATCTATCTATCTATCTATCTATCTATCTATCTATCTATCTATCTATCTATCTATCTATCTATCTATCTATCTATCTATCCATCATCCATCCATCCATCCCTTTATCCATTCCCTCACATGCACGTATAGTGTATATATATATATATATATCCCTCTATGCTTTGTGAGGCATTTAGCTGCATACACCAGCATCTGTTTGTGTAAGTAGTGAAGTAGAGCACTGGACTGAATGTAAATGTGTTTGTAAAAGCATGAAGAGGCTGATTTGTATATGCAGGATGTTCTTCTCCTGCTTTGGATTCCTTCGCTGCAAAAAGAGCAGAACTCCAGCTCTGCATTATTGATACAATAAGTATCATGAGCTGGAGCGCGTTGTCACCGCTCAACTACACCGATTCCTAAAGACACTTCACCGATTTCCGATATATTTATATTCCATTAGGGTCCGACTGCGACACAAACGGATCGATGGCTTTGTCTTCTTCTTCTTATAGATTGTTTTCCCCGTGCGCGATAGCTGCTACGGCTGCATTTGGACCCAAATCAATATTAAGTGCCCGTGATGGCGTTTTAAAGATCGCCGGCCTGCACGCTGCCAAACACAGGGTTAAGTTGCAGGTGTCAGAGCGTGTGTCTAAATCGGGGCGCATTACTATTATCCAAGGCTCGAAACCCGGAGCGGAAAAGTTGCGCGGCGCCGTGCCAGACGTCCACTCTCATCCCGGCGAGGACGGGATTCTCCGGGGAAGACTTTTAGAAAGTTTGTGCACGTCGAAAAGGGGGAAATGCGGCATACGGTCTGACCACGGCTACAAAAACACCGGACGACCTGATATTACCGAATCTGCGGGGACGCGGCGCAGCTGCACAAAGTCTGCGATCGTAAAAGTCAAATAAACTTATTTGGGTTGAACGTTGTTAACATTGGTTTTAACCTAAAAGTCATGATGTGGATTTTATGTATTGTAGTCGCAGGAGACCTGCTCACGTTATTCGTATAGATTCTTCCCCTTCCATTGTGGTGGAAGGCGTCCCGGCCTTTTGCTTTCTGCTCCGCAAGAGCTGTAATAGCTCCGTATAAAGAAAATCTGAAAGCTCAGATTCGAATATAGAGGAAAATCAGGAAGCGCATTCATTTCGGTTTAATTTCATTTAACGTCACGGCCAAGTGGGAGTCGTCCTCCCATTTCTTGAGATCCAGCTGACTGTTTCAAAGAGAAGTTTGTTTTTTTTTCATTTTCTCCCCCCCCGTGTTGAAGATCTTGCAGATATTGCAGATATTTGCTGCATTTGAAGTTTTGACCGGGTTAGCATTTTAGCACAATGGTAATTTGACGAAAAATGCAAAGGTGGCACTTTTTTGCTAAAACGCAGTTTAAACCCAGACAAAGAGCATTATGTCAGCCAGTTATGAGATCCATGCAGTAACACTCCATCATTTGCAGACACTTACCTCTTTCTTTAGGTGATTGATAAGGGCATTACCAAATAATTGATCGATTGGCAAGTTGGGCGAGTTGCCGAGCACACACACCCTCTCTGATCGCGACGTCCAGAGAGTTTGCATCCGTAAAGAAAGCAACATTAATAATTCTAAATAAATAATCGATAAATAAGTTAAGTAATCCCCTCCGTATGTCTGATAAAGAAAAAAACGCTTGACGAGCACGAGCTGGAAAACAGCATCTCTCAGCAGTGTGTTAGTTGGATTTTAGCAGGATAATAGCAATGTATTCACTTCTTTATCATACTTGTCGTGTGTGTGTGTGTGTGTGTGTGTGTGTGTGTGTTATTCAAAATGACTTCTGGGCTTCGGGCTTTGCCTGACTTGATCTTTCGCCAGCAGGAGGGTTTTCTCAGAGAAACTCAATTTCACATTTCAAATATTGAAGACGATTAAATGTTTCAAGGCTTTTTTAACGGCCTAATGAATTTCGAGCCGGCCCTTCTCTCCCCCAACAGGGGTGATAAAAGGAGGGGAAAAGGGGTGATATAATATTGATAATAGGAATAATAAAGGAAAGATTTGGTCTCCACAAAGCGCGCGGCTAACATGGAGTAGATGATTTCGTTTACACCACATCGCATTTTCACCGCCGCTTCAACATCGCCACGTCAACGCCACGTAAATTAACATTGTACAGAAATTAGAATATTGTGATAAAGTTCTTTATCTTCTGGAACGCAATTAAAAAACTAAAATTACTTTTTCATGATATCCTAATATTTTGAGATAGCATTTTTGAGTTTTCTTAAGATGTAAGCCATAATCAGCAATATTAACATAATAAAAGGCTTGAAATATTTCAGTTGATTTGTAATGAATCCAGAATGTATGACATTTTTGTTTTTGTAATTGCATTACAGAAGATTAAGAACTTTATCACCATATTCTAATTTTCTGAGACAGTCCTTTACATCAACATTGTCCTAATAAAATAATTGTCCTATCTGCAGCACCTTTAAGGTTCATAAAGAGCACAAAACCCCTAAAAAGGCCATTTAAACACTTAAAATTACTATATAACACTGGTCCATCAAGTAAAATGATAAATAATCACATAATGTACAATCCATATAATAATAATAATAATAATAATAATAATAGTAATAATTCTCGCTTGATGTCCAAAGTGTATAATAATAATAACTCCAAAAACAACAATAAGAAGAAGAAGATGAACAAGAATCACCTTATGTACAATACATATAATAATAATAATAATAATAAAAATGAGTATTATTTAAGCGACCCCCCCCCTTCATATGAACTGCGGTCATCAGGGACAAAGGTTTGATGACCTTTTCAGAAAGCTTTGAAGCCTTTCTCCATTCTCCTCTTCCTCTTCACCTCATCCCGTCTTCCTTCGTCTAATCCTCTCCTTCATTCATTCCCTTCCCTCTCAATCACCTGCTATCTCTTCGCCGCCCGGTGACCTTCCTGAGACCACGCTCCCTTTTTTCTCCCCCGCCTCTCATTTCCTCATCTTATTAGCCTCCGGAAAACACATCGAAGCTTGTCTTCAATTTTTCCCTGAACACTCAAAAAAAAAATCATGCCGAAGCTCATTCTCTTGTCTGGATCATCCTTTCCACTCCGGGTGTGAGGAACCTCGACGACGGCTTCCATGGGAAGTGCTAGCATCTCATTTTTCGGATTCGTTGCGGTGAAGTTGTGGGTCGTGGGTTGTTGTCGTCACGTCCCCTCGGCGGCGGCGGCGGCGGCGGCGGCGGGATGAGTCAGCCTGGTTACGCACCTCTGGAGCTCGCCGGGCGCCCTTTTCCCCCCGCTAAACAACATCCACGCTCCCGTCCCGGCGTTATATCAGAGCAGCAGCGGGAGCGGCCCGAACACAAAAGCTCTCGCATATAAAGACAGAAGAGGTCATCCATGCACACACACACACACACACACACACACACACACATTGGCAAAAAAGGACTGAGAGACAGAACCACGGCAGCCCATTATCCATCCTGCAGGTTGTCACAGCTGGAGATCAGCGCCTCGCGCAACTATTATGACCCGCGGGCGTGCACGTGCGTGCCTGTAGGTGCAGGTGGACGGCCAGGAGTGGGATGCATGTTTGAGAAAAATGATTATTTTTTTATTTCCCGCCCCTGAAGGTCACGGATTGAAGCGTTCTTATCGATAAAAATGTCCATCACGGCCGTTTCGGACGGCTTCCCGTGGAAGGACGCCGGCGTGTCAGCTCACAAACATTCGCCCCGAAATGCCAAAATTGGAGGTTCAGCAATCGTGCAGGCAGCTGGAGGCTGCGAAAGGGCACGGGGACGACGCTCACTTAACCAAAATATCGAACCCCCCTCCTCCTCCTCCTCCTCCTCCTCCTCCCCCCGACCCCTCGGTCTGATGCCAGTTTTGATTGCGACATCTGGATCAGATGACATTTATCGGCAAGAGTCCGGGAGATGTTTCGCCTTCCTTCTGCTCTGCATCTGATTGGATGGTCATCCCTGTTTTTACTCCAGTCCTTTACATTGACATTCTCCTTAATAAAATAATCTGCAGCACCTTTAAGGTTCATAAAGAGCACAAAATCCCTAAAAAGGCCATTTAAACACTTAAAATGACTATATAACACTGGTCCATCAAGTAAAATGATAAATAATCACATCATCCATATAATAATAATAATAATATTCTCGATTGATGTCCAAAGTGTATAATAATAATAATTCCAACAACAACAATAAAAGTGAGAAGATGAACAAGAATCACCTTATGTACAATACATATAATAATGATAATAATAATAATTATCAGCAAGAGTCCGGGAGATGTTTCGCCTTCCTTCTGCTCTGCATCTGATTGGATGGTCACCCCTGTTTTTACTCCAGTCCTTTACATTAACATTCCCACGTTCACACATTTTTACATCCAACCTAAAAGCCTTCACTGGGATGAATCCTGTTTTGGAAAGCATGAATAATCCTCAAAGGGGGACTGGAACCGTGCATTTGGACATGTTTTGAGTTCTGAGTTAACAAGGCTGGGTCACGTAGCTTCCAGCCGAGGGATTTAACCCTTCACACCTCCCGCCCGGAGCCGCTCCTCCCCCGAGTGGAAGATTTCATTTCGCAAAAAGCCGGCGGCGAGTCCTGCTGCACCGCTGCCTTTTTTTTTTCCCCTTTCTACTTTTTTCGCCGCTGTATAATTTATAGCATCTCTAAACGATAACACCCGACCGCCGCGCAACATGACAAAAGGGCAATTTGTATATTGATTTTGTTTTTTTTTCCTGTAAATTTAGTCTAATTTAATTAGAGCCTTGTTTCATATGTAGCCGATCCACGTGCAAATTGATGGACTGACCCTCGGGCTCCTCAGCACAGATGTAATTTAGATTTTGACAAACCGATCTCGCTAATAGCGCCCGGGCTGAGCTCGCAGGTGAATTGCCTTATGTTCTTAAAACAGCCACTCGCCGCATGATGGGATGAGTCACAGACATGGTGAGACGGGCCGCCATGTCACAAATTAAATCCCCTGGCTTCGCCGGCATTAATATGTTAATAAAACAGTAATGCCGGAGGAGCCTGAGAGGGAATTTTTTATCGTTTTTTTCTTCTTCAGTTTGCAAATGCCGCCGTCGGGCATCGCAGCACACCCCGATCTGGACATTTGGCCCGAAGAGCAGGTGCCCGTGCTTGCAAGCGTGCAGACAAAGCAAAGAGCGGGAGTCAATTGAAACGAATGGACGGCGCTGCGAAAAGCAGAATCCGTCCGGGGCTAAATGGAAATGTCAGCTTCGCCACGGAGCCCCTTTTGTATGTCTGTGCGAGGCTGCAGCTCAGCGGGGAGCCCGGGCACAATCAAAACGCCGCCATTGACGTCCGGCAGAGGTCAATTATTGGAAATGTCTCACCGACGGTCAAAAAAAGGCAGGTCAAGACTTGACAGGAAGTGTTGCCGGTGCAAACAGGAAGTGATCGGCAAACAACGCTTTTGTGAGCCGGCCGAGGCTGCAGGTGTGCATACAATGCACACCGGCAGAGGTGAACAAATAAACGAATGGAAAGGACAGGAAAGAAAAGGAAAGGAAACAGAAGCGCGGCGCCGCTTAAACTAGACGCCTCCCTATTACAGCTCTTTGCTAACACATTAAAAAAGCGTGTGCAGACACACAGACGTTTAAAATCGCTCGAGACTCCACAATGTTTCCGCTTTAAACTCATTTGGCTTTTCAAAATGGCACTTTAAAAAAACGCGTTTCTCTGCATACGACACAGCAATCTTACATAAAGACACACGTTTGCCATTTCGAATATAACCACAAGAGCTAACTGGCTAATGGCTAATGGCTAATGGCTAATGGCTAATTACTACCATGTCAGTCAGGAAGTAAACACGAAGAGACCACAGCTGAGCAGCTTTTATTTCATAATAACAATGAAAACATTTTTGGGGGGAAAAATATGACTTAATATGACAATTATTTTACAGTAAGAAGGTGACAATGTGCCTCTGACTTTTTGGTGAAAGGTCAGAGAAAATTCGACGATTGGAAAAAAGCTTCACAATTTGAACTATTTTAGCATTTTAGCTTACTAAAGATGGGAATGCTTTTAATGCTCATTTAGCCCAGCAGCGCGTAGTCAATAATATGGATAAAGTGTGTGCATTTAGTGCAAAAGGTTGCTTTGGTTTGCTGTATGTGGCTGAACTGCCTGCTTTTGCAGGTTATGTGAGGTCCTTTGCAGTTTGTGAAGCCTTCTGTAATATCCGTATTATTTAGCACACCTGAATATAAGCTACACCCGCTAAAAAAAAAATTAAAAAAAAATTAAAAAATCAACGGCAGGTGTCCATGATGTAACATGAGATATTTGAAGACAAACATTTTTTCACTTCTAATTAAATACATACCAGTAACATCCACTAAAATGTACTGGAAATGCTATTTTTTTCTGAACAGTAGCTGTAACACGGCTGATTAAAAAGATGAATAATAAATTAGACAAGGAAAAGTCCATCCATCCATCCATTTTCTATCCCTACTTTGTCCTACTCCAGATGATCGCTGCTCTTCTGTGTCGGAATTGAACGGCCTCAGAATTTCACGTTAATTTCATCGGCCTGATGTTACGAGGCTGTATGTTTTTGCCGGCGTGAAGCCCATTAGCCCCCCCAAAAATCCATAAATTAGCCTTATCATTGTTTTTGCCGCAGTGTTCAAAGCAGATGAAAAAATAGCGCCTTTTTACACCTGCTCGCAAAATCGTCTTTTTTGGAAAAAAAAAGCTGCAATTATGATTCCAGACCAGCATATTTACATCGACGGCAGCTTTTTACGGCTCGTATTCCCGCTTGGGGTTCGGAAGGAACAAATCCAAACAATCACACAGGGAAGGTTAAATTTCTGTGTCTAGATAAGATTGATATATTAATCGCCCTCACGATCTGTACATTTCTTTCAGCCTGACATGTGCACGCGTGCACGTGTGCACGTGTGCAGGTGTGCGTCTCCAGCTGCCTTCCTATCCTTCCAGTCTGGCAAGGACATCTTTAGTCATTTTCTGGAGCCAACTTTGTAATTTGTAATCAGCTGATAGCGTCCGGGTCAGTGAAGTGTGATGTACCAGACTTCAAGATGCCATATTTAATCCAATCCCAGATCTATTACCGAACAAGGCCGCGGGGCCGTGAAACGTTCACTCCCCCACGCACGCACGAGCGAGCGCGGCGTGCGCGCCGACAGATGCTGAGTACATTGACGTCTCGGCGACGCCGTGCTGCAAATAACGTCGAAAGGTTCCCCGCGGATCGGAGATGACTTTGCGCCGCGCTTTGCAGGACGGAGGTGATGGAACAGATGTAGGGATATTCCTGAATGTTTCGGCTTTACCTCATGAAGTATCAGAAGCTGGTCTGTGCAGCGATATTTCGTGTGGAAAGACATAGAAAAAAAAAACACAGGAGATATTAATCTGATGAAATCACCGAACTGCTTTTCAGTTGAGACATGAACTGCCGAGGTCGTGCTTCTCTAAAAACGACGACGACATAAATCATGCTTTTCCACGCATCCATGTGGTCATAATGGCGCTTCCCCCCTGCGGGATGCTCACTTGTCCTGTGTAAATAACACAGCGGCCGACGTGCACGGACAACGGGAGGTGCAGATTTAAAAAGCGGTAGCGAGCGGGAGTGAACTCTGCAGATTGGCGAGGCTGCGGCGCCGCACACCCTCCACCTCCACCCGCACATCCACCTCCACCACACAGGTTTTTGTTGTGCCTTTTACACTTTATTAGAGATAACAATTTTACCCGGAGCAGAGGCAGGTGCCAAAGCAGGCTGAGGATTAGGGGGTCCAGCTGGGGGGGGGGTCCGGCCCAACACCCGCTAACAACCACTGAGCGAATAAAAGATGGGAATACTTTTTGATGGAGTGGATGTGAAAGGAAACGGCGTCTGCAGCCGACCTGCATCCAAACGTGACTCCATTGTCCCGCCGCTGTGTGTGTGTGTGTGTGTGTGTGTGTGTGTGTGTGGGTGTGTGTGTGTGGGTGTGTGTGTGTGTGTGTTTGCTGCAGCTCCCCGTCGGCCGACTTTCCCTTTTCAATTACCTGCCTGCTAACAACCTATTTATCTTTTCCCCCTTTCCTCCCCGACCGGCGCCAATTCCCTTTCCAATCTCGCCATTCTTTCCCGTCACGTTCGCATTTCCTCGACCCGCCGGCCGCCATTCCTCGTCGCCTTCCCTCCTCGTAGCCAACATCCTGACGGTGGTCATCCTGTCCCAGCTGGTTCTGCGTCGTCAGAAGTCGTCCTACAACTATCTCCTAGCGCTGGCGGCCGCCGACATCCTCGTGCTCCTCCTCATCGTTTTCGTCGACTTCATACTGGAGGACTTCATCCTGGCGGCGCCGCTACCGACGTCTGTGAACAACGCCGTGCAGGTGCTGGAGTTCTCCTCCATCCACACCTCCATCTGGATCACCGTTCCTCTCACCATCGACCGCTACATCGCCGTCTGCCACCCCCTGCGCTATCACACCGTCTCCTACCCGGCTCGCACGCGGAGGGTGATCTTCGCTGTCTACGTCGGTTGCCTGCTGTCCGCGGCGCCGTATTACTGGTGGCCCGAGCTGTGGCACAGCCTCCCCGGCGTGGGAGGAGGAGGAGGAGGCGGCGGCGGCGGCGGCGGCAGAGAGAACAGCAGGAGGACGGTGGCTCAGCACGTCCTGGTGTGGGCCCACTGCGCCACCGTCTACCTCCTCCCCTGCACCGTCTTCTTCTCCCTCAACGCCGTCATTGTGCGAAAGCTCCGCAGGCGCCGCAGCTGCTTCCGCCTGCGCGGCTACTCCACGGGAAAAACCACCGCCATCCTCCTCGCCATCACCTCCATCTTCGCCGTGCTGTGGGCGCCGCGCACCCTCATGATCCTCTACCACTTCTACTCGTCCCCGCCGGCGTCGCAGGGCGCCAGCCGTCTGCTCCACACGCTCACCGACCTGGCTAACATGCTAGCGCTGCTCAACACCGGCGTCAACTTTTTCCTCTACTGTTTCATCAGCAAGCGCTTCAGGGGCATGGCGGCCAACGTGCTGCGGGCGCTGGTCCACTGCCAGAAGCAGCCGCCGCCGTTCTACGCCAGCCACAACTTCTCCATCACGAGCAGCCCGTGGATCTCGCCGGCCAACTCTCACTGCATCAAGATGTTGGTGTACCAGTACGACAAAAACGGGAAGCCCATCTGCGTTTCCTCTTGAGTCCTCGGGCCTCCTGCGGCCGCAACCCCCCTTCCCCTTACCCGCCCTCGCCGCCCCCATCGGGGGGACGGCGCCGGGGTTTTTGTCTCCCTGGCAACCGGCCTTGCCTGCATGGGACTCTTTGATGCTTGAAAATGTCAACATGCCCGATGGGAAACGGAGGTGACACTTTAGCTAGCGGGGAGCGATAACACAGCGGTTGGCTAGCAAGGTGGAAAAGCAAACAGCGGAGATGCGCGCGGCGGCGAGTCGTCCCGCGTTCGATAAAGTAATCACAGAGCGACAGCCGGCCTCCGATAGATGTCGATTGTTTCCACCGTGCAAAAAAAAAAAAAAAAAAAAAAAAAGGAAAAAAAGCAAAAACGCTAGCGAGCGACGCCAGACTTTTGTTAACGCCTGTATCGCCGCCGTCTCTCGCTGACTTTTACCAGCCAAATGCGTCTGGAGCCCCAACCCAACCCTTCCGCAAGACCCCCCCCCCCCCAAAAAAAAAAAAAAACGGAAGTCGTCAGGTCAGGCGTATTCACTCAGGCACGGCCGCCGCCCCGGCTGTCGCTCAAGTAATATTAAAAAGCGCCGTCGTCTCCAGTTTAATATGCAGAGGAGTCACAAAGACGTTTCTCATTTCGGGAAATCCTCCCCGACGTCCAAGCTCGCCGGCTGACTGTTGTCGTTGTTTTTGTCGGTGCAAACTGTAAAATGACTGTTACTGTGTCTTTGGACTTTTTGCGTACAACGGGAGTTTTCGACAGCGGCCTCGGGCTGCGACTGCCGCCGTCGTCAATCTATCGATCACATTTCCGATGTAAGGGAGAGGAAATTTCTGCCGGAGCTAGATAGTCCTCTATTAACTATTCATGGAACTTGACGATTTACCGTTAGATATTATATGGATGAATATAATGAATGTATTATCTCTTTAACCCTTTAGTTGTCTGAGAGCGAGAAAAAAAGAGGGACAAAGAGAGAGAATGTAAAAATCTGCTCTTTTCCCTCTCGTTTCTTTTCTCCAGCCAAGGTATTCTGTGCCGCTGCGCCGCGGTTGAATTCGGTCTCAGGGCGCAGACATTGCAGCTCCGCCGGCCGACGGCGGTTTAATTAACATTTCACCCCGAAACGCGGTCATGCGCGACCACGTCTGTGCAGCCGCGGTCCTGCCTCGTAACCATGGAGGCGGGAACGCGCTCGCCATTCCTCGCACTGTTAAGCCTCGTGGAAACCAGACGCGGAGATCAATGCCTTTCCCCCCCACCCCGCCGCCGCCGCCGCCACCGGCGTAGACGACCTCGGGGCGTCGCGCCGCTCATCCATCCTGCGAGAGCGCGGATTTCTCGATACCTTCCAGGAGGGATCGGACACCCCTCATTTTAACGGACGGGGCTTCAGATCTGATGGATCTGCGATGCTCCTCTCGCCGATGATGAACTCGACCCCGGCCTCCATCGCCTCCTCCACTCACCCGAGCAACTAAATGAAGCAAAAAATACGGCTGCAGCAAAAAAAAAAAAAAATAACAACAACAACAAAAAAGGGCATGGAGTTTATATTTCTGACCATTGTTTATGTCACTTGTGGTAACAATTAACAGAATCCTGCATGGCAAAGTAGCAAGATGCAGCTTTATATTTAATATTTTACTATGAGGAACACCTTTCATCCACTTCAAAAAAAAAGAAAAAGACGTTTTATAAAGTATTTTGAGAGACGTTTTCAAAATGATTCCTTCCGACTTCGGGAAATATGATTTTGCGGGTGGGAAGGCCGTCGCCGCGGGAGACAACCAGGACCGAAGGTTTCACGTCCGCGACGAGAAAAAGGCAAAAAAATCGGCGTCGGTACCGTTGACCTCCCCCCAACCTCCTCCCACCCACAAACATCGTTCGCGTTATTTTTACGTTATTGCCGTTTTATCGACGCCGTCCGTGTGATTGTGCTTCGCCTTTATCTGCGGAAACCCTTCCCCTGCACCTTCAGTACGATATGAATGTGTCAATCAAAAACAAATACAAAAAAAAAACAGGGTCGGCGGTGGTTCCCCGGACGATGAGTCTCTGCGCCGCTTTGAAAGATGGCGGCGGCGGACGACGCGACCGGTCCGCGTACACAAAGTCTAATCGTGCCTTTTTAAACGTGCCGCAGCAGTGAAAGAGACAAACGGTGCAATAAAAAGAGAACAAAGCAATGGACATGACCAAGCACAGTACGTTTGAAAAACAACACGGTTAAGTGGATTTTTTAAAGGAGAGACCTCGGAGTCGTGACGGTTTGTGAATCTGTGCTTTTCCCAAAGTCTCAGAAGCAGACGGATCGCCGGAAATCATCTCCCGGGATGGAAGGAAGCGGCTCCCCCCGACCTCTGCGGACAACGGCTGCGGAGGTATTCCACACTGGAGGTGTTTATCTTCTTGGTTAGTGATCCCTCACAGAAAGGTGTTCCTCCGAGGTTCTCCGGGTTCCTCCCACGTGCAGGAGGTTCGCCGGAGACCCTGAAAATGCCCGAACGTGTGAATGATCGTATTTCCCCGGACGCTACTTATGCAAGCATTCCGGGGAGACGACGGCATCCGTGCTGGAGGATCCAAACATCTCCCAAGTAAAATCTCTTTTTAAAATTCCACTTCTCGAACCTCCCGGGAATACGAATCGGGCCGAGTTCGCCAAATGAATTCAAATACAATTTTCTGCGGAGGTAACAGCCTCCTGCTGCCGCCGAAGAAAAACGATGTGTGTATCACAGTCGGGTCAGCGTGTATGTGTGTGTATGTGTGTGTGTGTGATTCAAACACCTCCGGCGATTGTGAGATTCATTGGCACCTTTTCTCGGAGAATGTCACGAGGCGTCATCCTCACAGCCGTCTCTCAATCTTCTCGTCGTGTGTGTGTTTTTTTTCTACTTTCGAGGGGGAACTTTTTTATCTCCCGTCGCCCCGTTTCGGATGTTACGGCGTGATCTGGGATGTTCTCCGTCCCACGTCCTTTGTCTTTTCCGCCTTCGATTCCTTCCTTTCTTTGCACAAATTGATTTTTTTCCCCTCGCCAAAATTGCAAAGAGAACGAGTGAGCGGAGACCCTCACATCTTCTTAATTTCCAAAGTGTCCTCCTCACCCGATAACCGATCACCTTAAGCCTCCCCGGTGCCTCGTGTCGCTCCCCTCGTCCGTCGTCGGGTAACCGCTTCGCCGAGCGACGACGAGATGAACGACGGCTCGCCCGATACTCGCTCCTGGTTCGGAATCCCGCGAAGACCCGAGCCCAGGGATCGACGTCGCCATGACATTCACGGCGCGTGTTAATCCTCTCCGGCGTTTCGACCATGTTAATGAGACATTTGCGTCCCGGCGGCCTCCGGGGAGCCGCGCGAGCATGACAGGAAAACCAAAGCAGCTTCACCACCGTGAGGAAGAAATGCCCGGGATCTATATTTTCCCACTGCGGGATATTAAAAAAGATAATGGTAAATCAATCCGGTGGGGGGAAAAGGGTCGTTCTCTCCCTC